>NC_050520.1:13590751-13590833 GCF_002922805.2 Oryzias melastigma
ATGTTGGAATGTTTCTCCTTCAAAGGCATCAACAATGACTTGTACGATTCTCCCGTGCTGCCTTGATTAAAGAACAAGCTGT
>NC_050520.1:13591151-13606568 GCF_002922805.2 Oryzias melastigma
TTAAAACACACAAGCCCCCTCTAGTGGATAGGCGGGGGACGTCCAGGTAAGTTTTCCAAACAATGGTGAGGACGCCACAGTCTCCACAAATGGCGGCTCCCCTGAGCAGCAGACCCGCTGCAGCCCAGCTCATTTCCATGAAGCCGTCAACATTTGTTTAGAGCTGCAGCTTCAACATAAGGAAGCAACACGGTAAAAAACATGCTGGCTGACAGTTTAAAGTGCTTTGAGGATGAAGGTTCTGACTGTTGACCATTTCAAAGACTAGAACCAACAATCTTTACATAGAAGGGAAAACCTGAGTACAGCTGAATTCAGAGGGCGAGCCGTTGCTCGTTCCCCTTCAGCACACGCTGACGTGCAGCCTGGTTTTGTCGGCCGTCACTTCCTCACAGCATCAATGAGCGCTTTTCATGCTGACTGTTCTCTTTGACTTTTGTTCCTCTGTCCTCCTGAAGATCCTGTTCAGTCACAACATCTGTAGTCTGACAAAGGAAGTCTGGAACTAAGTTATTCTAAAATCATTTTGACTGAAAATTAGAGTTTGGTCATTTCTGATGTTTCTCTTCACAGAGGTTTAGGGTCAATAAAAACATTTTTGAATTGATGGATTTAAAAGTTTTAAAAGATCCAACAGGTAAATATGAAACATGTTAGTTGGGCTTGCTCATAGGGTGAATGTCAACTTGTGATTTCTGCTCTCACACCATCAGGGCAGTAACCTGCACCATACACTCACCTGCACACACCTTTAGATATATTTTCTTTAAATTACAAGGAACACACATTTGTTTGGATTAAAATTAATTTATTGACATATTTTAAGCTTTATTTCAATTTTCTTTCATTAATTTAATCTTGTGTTTTATGAGTTACCGGTGCTGTGGAGACCATGGCGGCTGCTGCTGCTGGAGACACCATGTCAGGCCTAACATGATCCCTGAACACACGACCAAACTGCTGCGACCACAATGATAATGATCACCACTGTGGTCAGGGAAAGGGCTCGACCCGCCGGTCGACGAGTCATCCACATTTTCATTCCATCCAGGCCACGGGCCCTGCCGCCCTGCACGGTTGAGCTGGGAAGACCAACGTTCAGCTTGCGGTTGGTCGGCCCTTGAGGCATCACTGATCTGTGTCCCTGTTGCCGGTATCTTTCAGGAGGCCTGGACAGGAGAAAAACATTTACAGAATAAATGTACAAATGTGTGTGTATATATATATGTGTATGACACATGGGTTGTGTTTAGTTCAGACTCTAGTTCTGACTGAAAGATCTCTGCAGTCATTGGCCAGAAACTACAAGGGTGGGGTAATGCTTCGAGAGAAAGAAAAATTCAAGTATTACACTTTGCAATCCATGAGGTGATATTCAAAATGTAAATATCACTGGACAGTTTTGAACGTTTGTATTACTTTTTACTGCTACTTTAGTACGGTGGAGGCATGCTGCAAGGGGGTTACTGGCAAGATGACGGCTAGGAAGGTACGCCGATAAGTGTTTATGACATATACATTGTTGAGTAAACGATGTGAGAAGCAATGTGTATCACGTCAGAAGTTGTTTTTATGAGCCTGCTGTCATCCAATCACATTTCAATGAGTTGCTGTATCTCATTGTTGTAGGATAAAACTCACGAAAATAACTAATATTTTATAAATTATTAGTTTTTTTAGTGTTCAAAGGTAATACATGATCATATAAATAGATATAGTTTACTTTGAAAGGCTTAAGAAAATCATGGTATGGCCCCTTTAAATGAACCAAGTGTTTCCAGTCTAAATACATCCTTAAGCCAAAATATCAGAATCAGAAAACTTTATTGGTCCCAGAGGGCAATTCATTTGTACTTCCAGTGCAGTTTATCACACACACAACACAATCACATTAATGTGTCAGACCATCATAGTTTAAAATGAGTGCTCCACACTTTTGTCCAAATTCAACAACGTAATTGCTGAGGGCACCAAAGACTGCGAAAAACAATTGTTTTTTCGTGTCGGAGCGTAAAATATATTTTTATTTAGAGTAAAATATTGAAAGTTATTTAAGGTGTAAGTTGATTTATTCTAGAATAATATTCCTGCCTGTTTTATTATTCATAACTATGTTAAAAAGTTACGGTTTTAAAGTTTTAAAAAATTAGCATTCTGCTAGATTTTTGGGCTACTTTGACATTCAATATGACTTTTTTTTGCTATTCTGGAGTTTAGCTAATATTTCAGCTACATGATACGTGTTTTGGCTAATTAGGCTTTATTTAAGTTTTTAAGCTTTTTTGAAGTTTAGCTATTTTTTTCAGCTACATGCTAGCAGTTTTGGCTAACTTATTTTTTCTTTTTTTAGGCTAAATTGGCATATAGCTAATATTTTAGCTGGCTATCAGCTTCAGCATTTTCAGCCATCAGCTTCAGCGTTTTCAGCCATCAGCTTCAGCGTTTTTAGCCATCAATTTCATCATCTTCAGCTATCAGCACTAGCATCTTTAGCAGCCAAATTCAGCTTACAGCATTCACACTAACATTATCACAGGTAATGCTATATATCTAGTTCATAATTATGTTAAAAATGTTACGGTTTTAGAGTTAAAAATTTATTGTTTTATTGTGTTCAGTAAACGTTTATCCCGTTTGGCCCCCGACCTAAGGTGTGTTTTGGATTTTGGCCCCCTGTGCGGTCGAATTTGACACCCCTGCTGTAGAGTGTTGAGCCTCACCTCTTCTGTGGCTTGCCAAAGCGGATGGGGCCCTTACGGTGTGGAGACTTCCGGTCCGGAGACTCACGGTCCGGAGACTCACGGTCCGGAGACTCCAGGTCCGGAGACTCCAGGTCCAGAGACTCCTCGGAGAATTGAATTGCGAAGGGGGGGGGCTGCAGGTCCGGACTCTGGACATCTAAAGGGTTGCCGTCAAAAGGAAGGCAAGGGTTTGGTGTGGAAAGAGAGTCTTGGGTCATACCCCATGAAGGAGTAGGACTGAATGCTGGAAGGGGCAAAGAAGCATTTGGCGGTTGGACATATTGGTCCTCTATGGACTGGCTGAAAACTGACTGATTGTATGAATCTGGGGGAAAAGAGTGACCGGTGGAGATCATGGGAGGAGGGGGCATACACTCTTCGAAACCAGGGGATGAAAATGAAAATGAGCTCATATCATAGAAGTCCTCACAGGGAAAATAGTCCTCCATTATGGAGGAGCTGGAACAGCAACTCTGAGGGGACAAACAGGTGAAGAGTGGGAAAAATCTTCAGCAGTGAGAAGGAGCCACACACATCAGGTGGAGGTCAAACTGAAGCATCTCAATCCTGAGGTCAATGTTGGTCTGTGGAAGGAAAAAAATAAGGAGCTGGTCAACATGACTCAAAATAACCTAAAAAATGTGTTTATTCTTGACAAAGTCAATACTTTTCAGTCTACTTTATGTTACTTTCTTCACTTCTGAACATATTTGATCTCCTTGTGCATCAAAGCATCTCCAGAATATCCCATTTTATTCAGCTCAAACACTAAAAATAGCATTAAAAACAGCAGGTATTATTCTACACACGTAATAAGGTCTACAACCATGAAACCTGACATTAATCCTTCGTTTGCATGTTATGTCACAACTTCTGCAAAAACATTTCCTTTTACTATTGTAGAAACCTTTAAAATGAATGCTCGTCACATGAACAAGAAAAATACTTTTAAATCTTTAGTGACTGATTTCAGTTCAGCTACTCTCATTTCACTCACAAAGGTTTAGTCAACAGTAGTTCTGTTAAACAAAGTAAGTTTCAGTTTGATGTAAGCATGAAGTGGTTCCATCAGTACCTTCAAACCTACATGGTAAAACCATCTGTCCAATTAAACTTTTGGGGAAAAAACAACATTTTTCGGTCAGATTCTAAAAATATCTCCTAGAATAAAACATTGTTAAGTCTAGAAATATCACAGATCAAGACTCTGAAGGCGACCAGATGCTAGAACTTTACCAGCAGGTGTGAAAAAGCAGCTCAACTCCAAACAAAGGCTTCAAAAATTCCAGTAATAACCATGTGAACTTTCAATGATAACCACTTTGAATAAGTTATGGATGTTGGGGATTAAACCTGATGGATTAGGAGCATGAATGGAAATAAACTTTTTATCTGAATTTCACATCAAAATGTTCAGTAAACTGGATCTAGACTATTTCTAAAGCTGACCCAAATGGGGAAAAATAAAATTATTTTCACTGAACAACCGTGATGAAAACAGAAGCTTCACACACTTAAACAACAGATATATGGGCCCATGCATGAACCGAGCTGGAACCCATATAGACCTTCATTCTGATCCAGGTTTGTCTTTGGGCATTCGTAGTCTAGAAGCAGAACTTACCTCCAGCTGCTGTGAGCGCTGCAGTCCGTCTGACCTCCAGCTCTCAACAAAAGTCCCGTAAGAATAGAATTTCCTTAAAATGCACATTGTCAAGCTTCCCTGTATTCATCCAAATACATTTCAGGATCTTGTGAGAGCATCAGTTCGGACATTTGCATCGACCGTTGACAGTTGACATATTGGACAGTTTCACCAATACATGCCTCAAACCCCCCATTGATGAGCTCAAAGACCTCACAGTTTCTGAGTTCAAACTGTAAAAATGATTCTGACCCCAAAGCGTTTCACTTCACAAACTCCTGATACACTAACATATGACCATCTGCAGCCTTGCATTTAAAATCTTGGGGTTATGTGAACCAGTTTGTTGGAACCTCTTTGGTTTTGCTGATCTTCTCCACTGGCATTCACCACAGCACGTGGAAACAACTGAAATAATTAGGAAAGGCAGGGGATGGTCGTCAGTAAGAACATAGAAAACTGCTCAGAAACACAGGATCAGGAAGAGAAGCAGGGGCCCATTTCAAAGAAGCAGGTTTGACAAATTCAGAGTTTAAACCTGAACTCAGAGTTCAGTGACTCAAAATTCAAAAACTTTGAATTTTCGGTTTCAGAACAGCTGAAAGAACTGATTCAATCAACTCTGAGATGTTGGACTCGAACGTCGCGACCATAAAAAGCCCCGATCAATAAAGCAAAGACAGCATGATTGACCATGGCAGCGGGAGCACCTTTAGGGCTTCATACTTCACAGTGACAGAAATGGACGTGTTCCTACAAGCATACGCCGACTAAGAGAACATTTTTATCAAGAAAAGCAACACAGCTGCAGCGGTAAAACAGAGAGCGACAATATCTGCAGACTTAATGCGTACGACTACATTTGAATCGTTTCAATTCAGGATAAGATCTAAAAAATGTCAGGAATGTTTTTTTGTCACTTATTAAGTGAGGAATGGTTTTTGATCTGTTAATAATGTAACAAGTAAAGTCCGTAATTGCATGAATGACCATTATTCGCAACCCTCACCACTACCACATACACAAATATTACTGATCGCAAAAAAAAGAAACACTGTAGCTGTCTGGAATATTTTATGATAGGTATTTATTTAGTTTCAGTTCATAAGAATTTAGTAATCGTGATTGAAAAGTTTTTTTAAGCATAAAAAAACTCCTCAGTAGCTGGGCTGGAACCCCATCACTTACAATGACAGGCAGCTCCTCTGACAATCGGCACGGTAGAGGCTTTGACAGGAATCTGTCTTTGAGGTTTAAAGATTGAAGGGTTTACAAAGAGGAAAAGAAAACTTGATATTATTAACAAGTCCCTGGAAAAATGGTACCGCTCAAATACAAATGAATTTGGAAACTCCAGTCAGTCGACTGGTGTCCTCCAAATCCTCTACCGACGTAAATAACATTTCCTCTGGATTAATCCATCCTCCTCTTTACATGATCCTCTATGAATGGACATGCTATTTTGGTTTCTGCGTGGTGGAAACATGATGTCTCTAATGTGAATGTTCTCTAAATGTTAATGGGGCAGTTCTATTTGAACATCCTTCACTTTAAAAAGGGGCGGAGACCGCAGAGAACTCTAAGTTTCCTGAAGAAAACCTGCTACCGACCAGGTTTCGTTCACAGACTCAGTTACCATAGTGATTGATTCTGAGTTCAGCTTAACCCGCTTCTTGGAACGGGCTTGGTTTCGCCCATTTTCACAGGTTTAAGTTATCTCTCTTTCTGAAACCGAAAACATAGTTTTCCAGAAGTTGGAGTTCAGGAACTCAGAGTTCCAACAAAACCTGCTTCTTGAAACGGGCCCCAGATGTATTTGATGTTATGATCCATGTTCTTGAGGTTAAAAATGTATCAGCTAACGATGCCAGCTGGAGCCTTATTCTCAAAGTATGATGAAACTTTCTATTTAAAGGTACATTTTGAATACAATTGAGAGGTATTTACCATGTATGTAATCCAAAAATAATGAAAGTTGTAGTTTCATTCTTGTCCATAAAATATGGCCAAGTTTTTTTTTCTTTTTTGCACTTTATGGTGTTTAATAGGCAAAGGGGTTTGTTATAGTCATTCATGCCATTAAACATCATCCTTCTCCCTCCTTTCTGACAAGCATTTACAAATTCAGTTATATAAATTTAAGTTACAGAGGTAAAAAGAAAAATCATGGATATTTCTAAACTGTTAACTTGACAGCAATGGATGGATGCAGCAGTATAAGGTGTAATTCTTGCACCATTTACAGATTAATATTTATAGATAATACTGAAATATCCCACAAGATCAATCATTTTCCAAGCTTTAAATTGAGTATATTTTGTGAAAATCAGTTAAGAAATGAGGGAGCTAGCCTAATTTTTGTGGTTAATACACGTGATTCAGTGCATAGCACAGACCTTCACACAGACCTTTTGTGTTTTCTGCACGTTACATTTCGTCACTCTTACTGAGCTGTTTTTGCATGTCGTTTTTGATCCTCTAAACTCCATCACGTTACATTTAGAGACGACACTCAGTGATTTCCAGGAATCCTCCTGGTTCAACACAGAAGATTCAGATTTACATATCCTTAAGATCAGCTGTTCAACTCATTTCAGTAAACTATTAAACAGTCTGATCTTAGAGCAGAATGTAACATGCTCATTGGGGGCTGACGGAGTGAAAACCAGATAATCCTCAAACATGTTTCACCTTCAATAAATCCAACAACAAAATATCATGATTTTGCTGACCGACTCTATGATGAAAAAGGTGTTTTTAACATGTTCTTGTGACATTTTTCTGATGATGGACATAACTGTATATAAAGAAAATTAAGCTCAACGTTGCATATTCAAATGCTATGACTGAGGATTAGAGGGGAAAAACTGGAATATTCTGAAAAAGCCCGTAGTTGTGACATAGAAGCTAAAAATGGCGGACCACAAACTCTCCGCTCCATTCTGATACATCCACTTGTGGACACATAGGTCCATGAACATCTTTGTTTTCCTCGTCTGAGCTGAAATCTGGATCAGAACTGTATAGCTGGATAGCTGAAATGCTGCTCACCATTTTTGTCACTAGTAATTTTAGATTATGAGAGGCTGACAGCTAGTGGGAGAGCGTAAACAGATTTCAGAAGTAGGTGTGCCAAGTGGTACTTATCTGAGCACTTTGAGGAAAATGTCAACAAGCCCACCTTGGGACATGAGCCCAAGGAAACACTACAATGAGGCACAGTGGTTCTTGCAATGTTGAAGTCAAAGACAGAATTTAAATATGTGCATAAAATTTTATTAGTTTCAGAGTTTAAAATTGGCTTAAGAACTCCACACCAATTCTGAGCTGAGTCCAGTGAAGCATTTTCCAGCAGTTGAACACATGTCGAGATGGACTCTGACACGCGTGTGACGTTGCCTGACTGTGGAATGTAAACAAGCCGGAGCGCCAGCTGACCGAACTCACGTGGAGATATTTAGGTCTGAATGACAGTGCGAGCAGCTCAGCGTCAGGTGTATAGCAGCAGTGGATGACTGTAGCTGATCTGCTCCACACCCGATTGACGTACACACAGACCACCCCAGTGTTTTTTCCGGCTACTCAGTGTCCCAGTGCAGGCGTATTGGGGTCCCGAGCCCATCCAGAGATAGGTGCTGTCCAGCCATGTTTCAGGGAAGCAGATCAGGCTAGCATCTTTGTAAGCCCACTGGCACGAGATGTTGGCGTGTAGTTCATCCAGTTTATTTCGAAGAGAGCGAACGTTGGGGAGCAGAATAGAGGGGAGCGGACGGCTTTTTCGGGGTCCTGGAGAGTCTCTTCAGCCTTTGCCTCACTCCTCCCCCCTTCCTCGCTTCCTCCACCGAACAGGCCTGCTGTTGCCACCAGCGCCGAACCGTCCTGGTAGAACTCGATCCATCTGCTTGTGTTGGAAAACATGAATACCGGAGGAGCAAGAGCTCTTCCAGAGTATATTTCAGGGATTCACTCTTGCCTTTTATTCCGAGGACGATCGGGGTTCTGATTAGCAGGAGCAGGATAAACATCCACTTCCTCATTCCGACAGAAACGTTTGGGAACGAAAGATGAATAAATAAATGAGAGAGTTCTGGGTTCTGTTCTACTCAGCACACACTTTTCGCCAATTACATGCGTGAAGACAAGTCCAAGATGAGAGTTCACGTATTGAACACTCAAACAGAACATTCGCACTGGAGGCGTTCACTGCAGCTTGTCGCCATCACAGCATCATTTTATACGTATCTGACTCTGTGGCTGAGCTTGAAGGCTCTCTGTCTAGCATTAACCCAAAGGGGAAAAATAAAATTAGGGGGTCATTTTTCTTTTTTTTTTAAATGTCTCAATGAGGCCCGAGCCGGCAGCCTCCACACCCCATATGCTGCTGTCTGTCGGCATATGGAGCGAGAGAGCTCTGCAGCGGGAGCCAAAGCTGGTGATCTGTCCAGAGAGTATCCCGCCTTCCCCCCAAAGTAGATGAGCTCTGCCAGCCTGCAGCTCCAGTGGATAAGGAAATCAGAACAAATACCTCACCTTTTTTATTTCAATGAAATTACACCTAAAACTTTCCTTCTATGTTGTAAACACAGTTTTTACTAACCATTTTTTGGGTTTCCACAGTAGAATGACTTCCAGATGGAATTTTCTGTTTTTACATGATTTTATGAATGTGAATACATGGAAAAATGACAAAATGAAGGCAGTGTCACATAGGAGAGGTTATGTTGATTAAAATGATACCAAATAAGCAGCAGGTAGTCTTTCAAATTGAATATACAAAGGTAAATTTAAAAGCAGACAGAAATTGAGTTTAAGGCTCTATAGGTTACAGAGGGTTGATCATATTCAATATTTCTTTTAATAATATTAAAGTAAAAAACCTAAAGCATAACATGGAGACATGTTTACCGATGTTTTCTTCATAAAATGAACTTTATTCCTCAACATCATATGTGTCTTCCATTCATTCCAAGTGAATGACAGACAGAGCTGGTAGCTCCTCCCACATCCGGCCGTGGCGTCAGGAACACATTTTTTGACAGGCGGCGAGCAGCAAATTCGCCATGCGGTGAAAGAGGTGGGGCATGCAAATGTGACACACGAATTGCATTCGGTGTGAATGCACCTTAATCAAACTCTAGTGAAAGCAGTGATCATCACTTATTTGTTCAAGTTTAGAGTGGAGAATATCATAAAAGCCTCGAGCCAATCAGGTCATACTAGTGGAGCAGCTAACTCAAAAAATCTTTCATTTTATGATACAAGCATGAAATTTGGCTGAAGTACTTATAAGACACCACATTTTAAGAAAAAAGTGCTAGCCACTTTAAATTCCAAAATGGCGGCCATTTTCCAAGATGGCCACCAAAGGTTGTTGGTGTAATGAGTTGCATTGAAAAAATATGAGTACTTCATCAAATTAGGTTTTTATTGCTAAACATTACAGGGCCATTATAGGGCATTTTTTATGCAGAAAGAGCTCATTCTCACTGCCACCCTGGCATTAGCAGTCCATTGAAAACATCATCAAGTAAACTATTTTTATGATATTCCGCCAACTTTACTGCCATGACGGCCATCTTGAAAAAAAATGGCGGCCATATTGGATTTTTGTGTGGCTAGCACTTTTTTCCTGTAACTAGACCCAGAGACTATAACTGTGCCAAATTTCATGCTTGTATCATCAACTGAACGATTCTGGCTAAAAAATGACACTATCTGCTCCACTATACATTGGTAAAACACAATTTGAGTGTTTTAAGATGTAAATCAGTTTAGACTTGACCCAAACAGCAGGATGGTCAAAGCAGGATATTGTGGTTTTGTACCTTAACTACTGAAGGGGTTACACTGCCATCTGCAGTCCTCCCTTAAAAGGTCACATGACACCGTCCTAAACGTGCAGATATTTAGTCGAAACTGAAAGTTTTACTTCTTGTAAAAAAAGACTCAAAAGATTGGTTTCTTGTAGAAATTTATTTAAGTTTAATACAAATATAATGGTGCAACATTTGCTTTAAAATAGTTATAAATACATAAAAGTCATTTATTTTACATTGCAAAGTAAAACAGAGAGAAGCCTATAAGATAATAGAATGCGCCTTACATGGATACTACACAGAATGTTGAAGTCAACTGACAGATTGGATTTTAAGATAAAAAAAAATGAATAAAAAAAAATAAAGATGTTAGCCTCAGTCGTCAGAATCTTGATAGAATCTTGAGGTGGCAGCAGAGCCAAAAGGCCACTTCCTCTCTGTGAATCACCACAGTTTTCGTTTATTCTGACCAGCTGAACCTGTTGGAGTTTTGGATTCACTGACGAATAAACAAGTTCAGAAGACAAACTAAGAAAATGCTGGGACCATATTGACCCTGTTTACACCAGAGTAATGCTCCATGCTGCAAACAACCAGACCTAAACTGAACTCTGTGTACTCGTCTCCACAAATGGCAGCTCCCCTGAGCAGCAGACCCGCTGCAGCCCAGCTCATTTCCATGAAGCCGTCAACATTTGTTTAGAGCTGCAGCTTCAACATAAGGAAGCAACACGGTAAAAACATGCTGGCTGACAGTTTAAAGTGCTTAGAGGATGAAGGTTCTGACTGTTGACCATTTCAAAGACTAGAACCAACAATCTTTACATAGAAGGGAAAACCTGAGTACAGCTGAATTCAGAGAGCGAGCTGTTGCTCGTTCCCCTTCAGCACACGCCGACGTGCAGCCTGGTTTTGTCGGCCGTCACTTCCTCACAGCATCAATGAGCGCTTTTCATGCTGACTGTTCTCTTTGACTTTTGTTCCTCTGTCCTCCCTGAAGATCCTGTTCAGTCACAACATCTGTAGTCTGACAAAGGAAGTCTGGAACTAAGTTATTCTAAAATCATTTTTGACTGAAAATTAGAGTTTGGTCATTTCTGATGTTTCTCTTCACAGAGGTTTAGGGTCAATAAAAACATTTCTGAATTGATGGATTTAAAAGTTTTAAAAGATCCAACAGGTAAATATGAAACATGATGTTAGTTGGGCTTGCTCAAAAGGTGAATGACAACTGCTGTGAGCACAACGATAATGACCACAACAAAGACCAGGAAAAGAGCTCGACACACAGGGCGACCTGTCATCCGCAGCACCATTCCATCCACGCCACGGGCCTCGCTGCCCTGCGCGGTTGAGCTGGGAAGACCCACGTTCAGCGTGCGGTTGGTCGGCCCTAGAGACGTCACTGAACTGCGTCCCCTTTCAGGAGCTCTGGACAGGAGAAAGAGACATTTACAGAATAAATGCACAAAAAATAAATAAATAAATAAAATCACAGGGCAATTAAAATATACTGTATAAAAAAAGAAAATCTACAGTTTTTCATATTTATGGTTTATTTGCAGTCCTCCTTTAGAGTAAGTCCGTTGGTCTGGATCAATTTTTGAACTTTGCCTTTAATCTGTATTCAGACTGCCGTCAGTCAGACTCTAGTTCTGAACCAAAGCTTGTAAACAAAACCAATCGACTAAAGATTTCTTCAGTCGTTGGCCAGAAACTACAAGTGTGGGGCAAAACAGCAAGAGAAAGAATAATGGATATCTTACGCCTTGCAGTGCTTGTCATGATATTCAAAATGTAAATGACAATTTCGAATGTCTGTATCAACGTCACTTTTTACTGCTGCTTTAGTACGGTGGAGGCATGCTGCAAGGGGGTTACTGGCAAGATGACGGCTAGGAAGGTACGCTGATAAGTGTTTATGACATATACATTGTTGAGTAAACGATGTGAGAAGCAATGTGTATCACGTCAGAAGTTGTTTTTATGAGCCTGCTGTCATCCAATCACATTTCAATGAGTTACTGTGTCTCATCATTGCTCCATGTTTATTAGCACCTTGTGGTTGCTTTACTCCAACTCTGTTTTCCCCGTTTGGTTCAGCTGCTAAGACTGAGGAAACTCAGCCCAAACTGGAATCAAACAGACATCTTTAAGAGATGGGTCAGAGCTGTTCCTGGTCCCAGACCAGGATTTTCTTGGGTGCATTAAGACTGACAATCTGTTTCAGATTATCCAGGAAACCAACTCTGGCTCACGTTAAAGGGGTCATACCATGAAAAAACAACTTTTTGAGCTTTTAAATACATTTTACTGTTCATTCCCCTGTATAAAAAACCCCAAAGCTGCATTTTGATCGGTTCATGCATTTAAGAGTAATCCTTTAAAAACATGCGCTGTCTGCAGCAGCCCCTCCCATACCCACGAAAACGAGCGGTTGGAAACGTGCTGACGTAAGCACAATGCCAACTGCTCCCTCCAGGAAGAGTCTATGCTGCAAGCTCCGCCCCCAGACTACAACGATACACACATCCACTTTCTCTGCAGAGCTGTGGTGCCAAGGTAGTTATCCCCTGCCAGAAAGTGTCTCCTGGCAGGGGATAACTACCTTCCAGTACCAGGAACCGCTCTCGGACCCATTTTTCAAAGTGGTCTTTGTTCCTTTTTTAAAATCAGACCGAACTTCTGTTCGCTCTGAGATTCCTCAGTCTGAATACGAAACAAACCGAGAGCGGAACAACTGAACCAAAATGGCCACCGTACCCGACAGTCACATGATGCAAACACGGTAGAAATGAGGAGATCAGTGAGGCCCGTACAAATGTAGAGCATTAGATTGTCATGTTATCCAAAAGGAAATTGGTCCAACTGTTTACTCATTAGAACGTTTATTTTAACACCACTAAAAAACATTTAACTCTCTTTTCTGTGTCTCGTTACGCGACACGCGCGGGGTGCTACCATGACTTGGTCTTAAAAGCTCTATTGTAGACACGGAAACTCATTAAAAGGCTAAAAAGTGCTTTTGTTTACATAGTTTGGTCACGCTCAGGAGAATGAAGGATGACGTAGTGAAATGGGCGGGACTGACAATGAGCGAAAGGCGGAGCCTCAGAAATCGAGTCGTTTTACTTCTGTGCATTAAAAACAGTCCACAAAAAGGACTCGTATATCATAAATAGTTTTTTTTGTTTTCCAAAGGTAATATATGATCATATATATAGTTTACTTTTAAAGGCTTAAGAAAATAATGGTATGGCCCCTTTAAGTGACCCAGGTGCGTCCAGTCTAAATACATCCATAAGCCCGGTATAGGCCGTTAAGAGGAAGCAAAAATTTTGATTATTCAATGGACCCATTAAACAGTTCTGCATTTCTTTGGGGTCCCCATCCATTGTAGGTCCATAGAATAATAGAACGGGACAGTTTGAGCCGCTGTATCCATCCGCTGATTGGCAGAAAGTGAAACCGCCAGTATAGCGCTAAGCTAGCGATCCTGTTTTCCTCTTTACGGCTGTATTCCTTTTAGTCGCCCGCAATCTTCAAACGACATTGAATTCCTGTTATACACAAGTACAAAAAGTAAAGCGAGAAAAAGACGAGCTGCTGGACGACCTCCATTGTTGTTGGTTTTCAATGTCAATGACATGCTAGCGGTCTGCACCACGTATGCATCGTAAAAACAAACCGCTCAGTGGGAACAAGGCTTTAGACAATAAAGTGCAGAGCTAGAACAGCGCTTCTCTTTATTTTCCCCTTGAATTATTGTTTTCTTCTTTTGGTTTAGACTCTCGTTTTAGTGATGTTTTATTTTACTTCAGATTAAAAGGAGGAAAAAAAAAAGCCTGATCCTCATTGATAATTCGGCTGCCATTATTTACTTAAATTGATCTTATATCAGTTTAAGGTATTTAACACTTTAATACCTGAGGCATCGCCGGTGATGCTTAAGGATAAAATCTTTAACATACTGTAACTTTTCAACCATTAACATGATAATTCTGGTAGATTCTGAAGGAGAAAGCGGCTCGTTGAAAAGTTAGAGTATATCAAAGAACATAAACACAGGAGCATCAGTTTTAAAGAGTTAAACAGACTAAAAAAATTTAAACTAAGAGTGAAAGTTGAAAATTGTAAAAACAAATTTTGAAAAACTTTAAGACTACTTTAAAAAGGCAAAAGAAGTCTGCATTGATATTTACAGTTCCCACTAGAGTCTCACCTCTTGACCTGCAGCTTCCCTTTGTTTCGGATGAAGCGGATGCTGTAGACCCTCTGCATGGCGGCCGGCAGGTAGGACAGCACGTCTGAGTCCGTGGTCAGCTTTGGGAGGCCATGGGTGGGCAGGGGTGTAAGTCCGCGGCATAGCGGGCACAGGATGGCATTGGGCTCGGCTGACTTGACATTAATGCGTGCCAGGCACTCCAGGCAGAAGGTGTGCTTGCAGTGGAGCATCTTCGGGCAACGGAACACATTGTTGAACTGACTGAAGCAGACGGAGCACTCCAGCTCCGGACACTCCTCGGAGCACTGAGGTGAGAAGGGAGAGGGCTGCAGGTCCGGACTCGGGACATCGACGGTGACTTGGTGGGGCGGGTTGTCGTCAACAGGAAGGTAAGGGTTTGGTGTGGAAAGAGAGTCTTGGGTCAGACCCCATGAAGGAGTAGGAGTGAATGCTGGAAGGGGCAAAGAAGCATCTGGCGGTTGGACATTTTGGCCCAGCGAGGTCTGGCTCGAGACTGACTGATGGTGTGAAGCTGGGGGAAAAGACTGACCAGTGGAGATTTTTGGAGGAGGAGAAGGGGGCACGCACTGATCGGAACCAGGGGTTGAATATGAAAATGACCTCTGAGTATCAATGTCCTCACTGGGGATATAGTCCTGGTCTGTTTCTATGTAAGGATACATGAGGGAACGGCAACTCTGAGGAGACAAACAGGTGAAGACTGGGAAAAATCTTCAGCAGTGAGAAGGAGCCACACACATCAGGTGGAGGTCAAACTGAAGCATCTCAATCCTGCAGTCAATGTTGGTCTGTGGAAGGAAAAAAAATAAGGAGCTGGTCAACATGACTCAAAATAACCTAAAAAACGTGTTTATTTTTATCAAAATCATTACTTTTCCATCTACTTTCTTCACTTCTGATCATATTTGATCTCCTTGTGCATCAAAGTATCTCCAGAATATCCCATTTTATTCAGCTCAAACACTAAAA
>NC_050520.1:13607369-13611350 GCF_002922805.2 Oryzias melastigma
TTGGTCTGTGGAAGGAAAAAAATAAGGAGCTGGTCAACATGACTCAAAATAACCTAAAAAATGTGTTTATTTTTGACAAAGTCATTACTTTTCCATCTACTTTCTTCACTTCTGATCATATTCGATCTCCTTGTTTATCAAAGCATCTCCAGAATATCCCATTTTATTCAGCTCAAACACTAAAAATAGCATTAAAAACAGCAGGTATTATTCTACACACGTAATAAGGTCTACAACCATGAAACCTGACATTAATCCTTCGTTTGCATGTTATGTCACAACTTCTGCAAAAACATTTCCTTTTACTATTGTAGAAACCTTTAAAATGAATGCTCGTCACATGAACAAGAAAAATACTTTTAAATCTTTAGTGACTGATTTCAGTTCAGCTACTCTCATTTCACTCACAAAGGTTTAGTCAACTGTAGTTCTGTTAAACAAAGTAAGTTTCAGTTTGATGTAAGCATGAAGTGGTTCCATCAGTATCTTCAAACCTACATGGTAAAACCATCTGTCCAATTAAACTTTTGGGGAAAAAACAACATTTTTCGGTCAGATTCTAAAAATATCTCCTAGAATAAAACATCTGGAAATATCATAGATCAAGACTCTGAAGGCGACCAGATGCGAGAACTTTACCAGCAGGTGTGAAAAAGCAGCTCAACTCCAAACAAAGGCTTCAAAAATTCCAGAAATATGTGAACTTTCAATGATAACCACTTTGAAGAAATTATGGATGTTTGGGATTAAACCTGATGGACTAGGACACAAAAATTGGCATTCTGCTAGCTTTTTGGTCTATTTTGGCATTTACTAAGATTTTTTTTAGGCTATTTTGGAGTTTAGCTAATATTTCAGCTACATGCTAGCTGTTTTAGCTAACCTACATGTTTTTAATTAGTTTTTAGGCTAATTTGGCATTTAGCTTATATTTTAGCTGGCTATTAATTTCAGCATTTTCAACTATTATCACTAGCATCTTTAGCGGTCAAATTCAGCTTACAGCATTCACACTAGCATTATTGCAGGTAATGCTATTTATCTATTTCATAATTAAGTTAAAACGTTATGGTTTCAAAATCTTTTTAAGTAGTTTTTGTGCTCAATAAATGTTTATACTTTCGGCCCACGAACTAAGAAGTATTTTGGATTATGGCCCCTTGTGCGTTTGAGTTCGACGCCCCTGGATTAGGAGCATGAACGGAAATAAACTGTTTAGCTGAATTTCACATCAAAATATTCAGTAAACAGGATCTAGACTATTTCTAAAGCTGATCCAAAGGGAGGAAAAATAAAATTATATTCAATAAACAACCGTGATAAAAACAAACGCTTCACACAAGGCCGACTTCAAAGTATCCACCTTAAAACTTACCTTCCGTCTTTACAAAAGGAAAACTACAGATATACAAGAAACCCAGAGACCTTCACGAGGCGTCCAAACAGACCGAACAGATCCAGGTTTGTCTTTGGGCATTCATAGTCCAGAAGCAGAACTCACCTCCAGCTGCTGTGAGCGCTGCAGTCCGTCTGACCTCCAGCTCTCAACACAGTCAGAATAGAATTCCTAACAAATGCACATTGTCAAGCTTCCCAGTACTCATCCAAATACATTTCAGAATCTCATGAGTACATCAGTTCGGACATTTGCATCGGCCGTTTTATTTACACAGGAAAATATTATGCAAATCCTGCTCTGTTACAGCCAGGAACAGTTGGCTAAAATATGACAGTTTCCCCAACACACCCCTCAAACCCCCCATCGATCAGCTCAAAGATCTCTCCGTTTCTGAGTTTAAACTGTTCATACACTTTTAACCCCAAAGCATTTCACTTCTCAACCTCCTGATGCCATAAAATAAGACCATTTAAAAGCTTGGAGTTATGTAAACCAGTTCATATGAAATGATTTTTAAAAAGTTCTACCAAGTTTTCCATACAGTTCACACAGACCTTTTGTGTTTTCTGCACAACAATGGTCAATGACCTCACTCGCACTGGGGTGTTTTTGTGTGAAGTTTATGATCCTCTGAGCTCCATTATGTTACATTCACGACACTCAGTGATTTCCAGAAATCCTCGTGGCTCGTCACAGACAGAGGATCCAGATTTACATTAAGATCAGCTGTTCAACTTATTTCAATAAACTGTTAAACAGTGATTATTTCAGAGCAGAGTGCAACATGCTCATTGGGGGAGCTAGTTTTTTAGTTTTTGGTTTTCACCCAAACATGTTTACCTTCAATAACAACACCAAAATGTCATTGGGATGAAATTGTTGACTTAAAAATAGTTAAACTCCCTAATGAAAGTTGTGTTTTTAATAGCATCCCAAACTCAACTGGTTCCACTCATACTTCTCAGGTTGCATCCAGTTTATTCAGCTGAAAACATTTACGTCCTACACAGCTCCTGTCACTGCAGGTGTGCCCCAGAGCTCTCTCCTGGATCCCCTGCTATTTATCATTAATTTATTACCCCTCAGCCAAATCCTCCATAAACACAAGGTTCACTTCCATCGCTATGCTGACGACACCCAGCTCTACATCTCCACCAAACCAGATTCCTCTCTTCCTCCCACTTCTCTCACGGACTCCAATTAAATATTGTTTCATCACAAATTTCCTAAAACTAAACAATGACAAGCCTGAACTTCCCCTAATAGGCACTAAAACCACTTTGAAAACTTCCTTTCCCCTCCCCTCACGTTCAGAGTCTAGGTGTCATATTTGACAGGACTCTCTCCTTCACCTCATACATCAACATGTTCTTGTGACATTTCTCTGATGATGGAGGACATGTATTAAGAAAATTAGGCTCAGCGTTGCATATTCAAATGTTAGACTGAGGAGTAAATGGGGGAAAATGTTTAGATTTTTGGAAAAATCTTGTAGTTGTGACTTAGAAGCTAAAAATGGCAGTCCCTGCTCCGCTCCATTCTGATGCATTCCAGATAAACAGATCCATGAATGTCTTGGTTTTCCTCATCTGAGCTGGTATCTGGATCAGAACTGTACGGCTGGATAAAACTGATATTGCTCGCCATTATTGTAGCACGGGTTGAGGTTATGAGAGGCTGTAAGCTACAGAAGAGAGTGTAAACATGACGCATGAAATACATGAAACAGTTCTGCTTTTTTTAATCGTTTAACATTTTAATTAATTTTTTACATCATATTTACTTGTTTCTTTTGATTTGTTGACTATTTGCATTCACTTTTTTAATTTCAAGAATTTTGAATTTCTGCTCTACTTTGTTTTTGTTGAACTGCAACTTATGAACTCAGATTCTCAGCCAATGGAGAAAATCGTTTTCCTTTTGAGAATCTATTTTTGTACTTTGGCGTTCCAAGGCAGGATTTATTTTTATTGGATGTATGCTTTTGATTCACAACAATTTGAATAAAGATATACTCAAAAGTTGCGGGCGGGTCCTTTGATGCAGAACAACCCACCCCATTGCTAAAACCTTCCTGTCATAGCTTCTGTGTCAGCTTTCTTCTCAGTCCACTGATTCTAAACACTCTTGGTGCTCGGATGACTTTCTTGGCCCTTCAGTGACGACTGTTCTGGGGTTGAACCAGCAGGATGGTTGATTAGGATCTCCTCTGATGAGCCTGGGGGCATGTGGAGATAACTACTCTAGTTTGTTTAAAGTGCTGCTGATGAGTTCTGTCGCTGTGGCAGTACTGCTGTTTGGATTAATATAGACCAGGATGAGTAAGAGTTAGGGAAATTTCCTGGGGAGGAAGAGCGGGCAAAGAGAAACATTCAGAACATTCCAACCGCGGTGGAGCTCCAGCATGATTTGATGAAAACATATCACTATATTGCTTGGTGGCTGCTCCCATTCTCTTAGTAAAGTCAGAGTGGTGGAACGAAGCCTTCTAGATGCAGTATTTCATCTGTGCAGTTTTATTTAATCGCGTCTCTGAAATGTCAGAATGCAGGTAGTTCTGCATGGAGGAGGTAAGAATTTGA
>NC_050520.1:13611484-13614101 GCF_002922805.2 Oryzias melastigma
AACACACTAAGTATTTTATCCCTGGAAGAGTTCTGGTTCACACAGACCATTTAGACCTGGGGTGTCGAACTCAATCACAGAGGGGCCAAAATCAAAAACATACCTTAGGTCACGGGCCGAACAGAATAAACATTTATTAAACTCCATAAAACTAAAATTTTGACAAAATGATAACAATACACCCCTGAATAACATTTATCTGAAACTGACAGAACATTTACGAATAAATGAATACTTTCACTTCACTTTGCTTCTATAAAGGTACAAACAGTTGTGACTTTAAGTGGAGCAGTAAAGAAAGCATCGATGAAGATCTTCATCTTAATATGTTCTATCATACTCAGGTGTTCATGTAGCACCTGTGTAAGAGGTTTAAACAATGCAAACTACCACAGAGCGTCTGTAACATCAGCATCAGTGCAGTCCTCTTTTTTAGTTAGCATTTATTTGCATTCAATTCTAAGAAGAAGAAAAAAACTTCTTGGGTCCTTTTGCTGCTGTGGAGTTTGTTTCAGACATGCGCACAAGTCCTCTCAATTATATTAACTTAATTTAATTATTGTAATATTTACACCTGATGTGCGTGTTTCTGCATGCGCACGCCAGGTGTTGTTAGAGCGGGGGCGCGCTCACCTGTCCTCCTCTTCATCCCGTCCGGTTGCTTCACCTGAGCGGCAGCTGCTCCTCTTCCTCGCGTCTGAAGCCCGGACTGAAGCGGACAAACGGGTTGAATCGGCGCCGAGCGGGACTTCCGGGTTCTGTTCGGGGCTGCACACCTGAACGCGGTGACGCTGATTGATAGATTTGCATGCGCGAGACCAGCAGGCACGCACGCGCCCCGGCCACACGTTCCTGCAAAGCCTCTTTCTATTCAGACTTCTCTTTTTTCATAATGGACAATATTTTTTGTGTATTAATATTGTGTATTATTAATATTTATAATTAAACATATAATATTCTAACACTTCACACGCACTAATATTTTTTTTTTTCTTTACAGATTTGATTTTATTTAATTGCTCAAATGAGGCGTTAATGCTAAAGAGGTGCATCAAAGTGGAGTAATGACTAACATTTTTGAACTTTTAATGTTAATATTTTACCAAAGAAAGAAAATGTGTGGTGAGGCCAACTATTTATTGTTTTTCATCATACATCAAAACTCTTGCTTTGGTTCTTACATTTCAATTGAATTTTACATTTTAAATTGAAGTATTTTCTGAACTGAACTTGATAGGCAATCTTGAATAATAAAATGCTTTAATAAAAGGCTTTCTAGCTCTGCCTGTCCTTAGCATGGTTGTAAAAAGAACTGAGTCATTCTGAATCTAATCCAGGTTTTATTGGTGATGAACCCAGAATGCTTCACTGTGGAGGAACCAGCATCAGTGTTCATCCACAGGAAGCATCAACAGATAGTATTGTCATCAACTTCTTTATTCTGAGCTCATTTAGTATGCAGTTGTGCATTTTAAGACTGGTTTTAAAGTAGTGGTTTTGGAAAAGACCGCTCCAATGAAAATGGTGTTTTTGGTGTTTTAATGTCTGTGAAGAAAAAGAAGAAAAATGAATCTTAAAATTGAATTTCTGAGTATTTTATTTTTTATTGTTGTGAATCAGGTGCAGAGGAAAACATGCAGTTTGACAGAGATTCCATTTGTGGTGTAGAACATATTCTGGGTGGGCCTTAAGCTCAGCGCTCTGCTCCATTCTGACACAGATCCATGAACGTCTTTGTTTTCATCATCTGTCCTGGTGTCAAGCTCTGGAAAATTTCAAGAGCTCTCTTGTCATTCTGCAGAAACTCCAAAACTAAAGTTGTTTCCCCTAAAAACTGCATAATCACAATAATAGACAACTGAGAACACTTTGGAAATTGATTAAACAATGAGCGGAGCGGAACTTTTAAACACGTCATTTTTTATAAATTTGCTCTTTGTTTAGAAATTAATTTTGCTCGTGTTCAGTTTTGTGGATCCACAAAACTGAACATAAAACAGATTTTATTCACACTTTTTAGATCATTCATTAAAATCTGTCCTGGAGCGAACACAAACGATAGTGAAAGGAAGGGCTGGTATCGATTATAATTTCCAGAAATGAATCGATGTGATTTACAAGAGCTGGAATTGATTCGATTTCAATTATTTATTTATTTATTTTTGATTTTCATTTTAATTCAATCTTGAGTTTACACATTTATACACATTTTTTTAAATACATTAATAATCTGCAATATGATTTGAATATATTTATTTCAATCGGATCCAGTTCACATACTGTAAATGTATCAGTGAAATAATAAGATTGTTAATATCATTCAGAGTTACATAGATTCTCTAAAGGAGAAGTTCTAATTTAATCGGGAAGCTTTGTCTTTTATGTTTTCTTATCTTTTGAAGTATTTGTTTTTATGCTTTTAACTTGTGAACCACCTTGTGACTTTTGTCTGTGAAAGGTGCTATATAATTAAAACTTACTTACTTACTGAGGTACTCCACAAGATAATGTTTTTCTGTTTTAGAGGATAATGAGATAGATAGATAGATAGATAGATAGATAGATAGATAGATAGATAGATAGATAGATAGATAGATAGATAGATAGATAGATAGAT
>NC_050520.1:13616499-13623360 GCF_002922805.2 Oryzias melastigma
TAGTGGTCGCGTCAGGTATTTCCGTTCAAAGTTTGTTTGAACAAACTTTATTGAACGTGTGCAGCACGTGTGGACAGAGAAGACACGCGAGCATGAACGCAATTCTTTGTGTTGTTTGGAAGATGTTTCTGCTTACACCATGAGTCAAAGGTTGCATTTCCGGTATGTGTTGGAATTTTAATTTGTAATTTTGGGGCTAGGTGAAGGGCTGGCACTCAGGAGCCCTGGGTTCGATTCCAGGGTTGTCCACTGATCCCCACCCAGATTGTGTCCTTAGGCAAGACCCTTGACGCTGCTGCCTAACTGGGTCCCTGTGCCCCTCAAGTACAGGGTTGTGTCAGGAAGGGCATCCGGCGTAAAAACTCTGCCAAATCACTGATGCGAAACAGTGGGTGCTGTTACGCTGTGGCGACCCCGAAAGGGATAAGCCGAAAGTGAACTACTACCACACAGTAATGCTAGACATATAGAGGAGAGTGAGGTAAGTTGAGCCAGTGGGTAAGTTGAGCCACCCCTTTCATCTGGACAACCGTACACATGTTTTGTACACATTTGTTTCTGGCGTTTGTTAATGGTAAATGGTGTATATAACGCTTTTCTACCTTCCTGGAAGGCCCAAAGTGCTTTACTGTGCTTTACAATTTGACACAATTCACACGTCAAATTGACCTTGGACGCCTCCCATGTCAAATTTACTGTTCCACAACCACCCCAGCGTAGCAAGCTCCACCGCCAGAATCTGGCGATGGCTATAGCCACTGGTTGATAGAAGGGATTTTGTTGTCTGGGGCAAAAATCACTGTCTCTGTCTTTTGAGTATTTAAGGGTTATTAGACGATTTAATGGCAGATAAACAATCCTCTAATCTGGCCAAGCCATTAGAGTCTGTTTCAGGGAGGGAGCAATATAGTTGAATGTTGTCTGCGTAAAGATGTTAGAAGATGTGGCTGAATTCATATGATGAATGTATGAAATGAATAAAATAGGGCCCAGACCTGATCCCTGATGCCTGATTCAGATCAAAAAATGGCTCAGTAAAAACTCTTTGCAGCTAAATTCAGATAAAACAGAAACGCTAGTCATTGCCCCTGATGACATCATACCAGGGATTATGCAGCATTTGGGTTCTTTTGGCCAGGCAGTCAAACCCAGCCTTAGAAACTTGGGAGTTATTTTTGACAAAGACATGTCACTGGGACAGCACTCCAAACAGCTGGTGAAGAACTGTTTCTTCCAGCTGAGGAACATTTCTAAACTCAGGAAAATAGTGTCATATAAGGATCTAGAAGTTCTTATACATGCTTTTGTGTCTACGCGGCTAGACTACTGCAACAGTCTGTTTTCCTGTTTGAGTAAGAAGGAGCTGTCTCGTCTGCAGTTAATTCAAAACGCTGCTGCTAGGATCTTGACCCGCACTAAGAGAAGAGTTCACATCTCTCCCATCCTCAAAGTTCTTCATTGGCTCCCGGTTGCAAACCGGATCCAATTCAAAATTTTAGTGCTGACTTTTAGAGTCCTTCATGGCCAAGCTCCTGTATATGTCTGTGATTTGATCACTCCTGTATATGTGTGATTTGATCACTCCCTACAGACCGTCTCGTGCGCTCAGGTCTGTAGATCAGAACCTGTTGATGGTCCCTCACACACGCTTTTGGACCAGAGGAGACAGATCTTTCCAGGCTGTTGCTCCTAGACTCTGGAATGAGCTCCCTCTCTCTCTCCGTTCCCTGGACTCTGTTCACTCCTTTAAAAGTGAACTTAAAACCTGTTGTTTTGCTCAGCATTTTAACCGAGTCTGTTTTTAATTGTGCTTGAAATGATTGTTTTATGTGGTACTTGCTGTCTGTCTTTTATGTTTCTTAGCTTGTGAGGCTTTTGTCTTTTATGTTTTTAATCGGGCAAGCTTTGTCTTTTATGTTTTCTTATCTTTTGAAGTATTTGTTTTTATGCTTTTAACTTGTGAAGCACCTTGTGACTTTTGTCTGTGAAAGGTGCTATATAATTAAAACTTACTTACTTACTTACTTACTTACTGAGGTACACCACAAGATAATGTTTTTCTGTTTTAGAGGATAATGAACCTACAGTGATGTTAAAAGTTCTTCCACAGAGGTAAGAGACAAACCAATCTAAAACAGACCATAGTTATTTTGAAGACGTCCAATCAGAATATTGTGGTCAACAGTTTTAAATGTGGATTTGAGGTCCACAAGCACCAAAACAGTGAACCAGCCAGAGTCTGCCACCATGAGCACTTCATTAGAGACCTTCAGTAGAGCTGGTTCGGTAGAGGGATTCTTCTTAAAACCTGACTGGAAAATATCAGAAATGTTATGTTGTTCCAAAAATGTGAATTCAGTTGCTCCGCAACTACCTTCTCCAAAATTTTAAAGACAAATGGAAGCTTTGAGAACAAACAAACTTTTGTTTGTTTTAACGGTCATTGACTTTGGCTTAGACCAAATATCCTTCCTGTAAAAACCCTCTGCATTTATCCGGACTTGGGACCGGCACATGAAGGCACAGAATTGTGCCTCCTTGTGGTTGCATTACTTTTTTTTGGTTTGTGGGAAAAGCCGGAGTGCCCGGAGGAAAAAACCCACAAATTTACAGGAGCAAAACTTTGAGCAAAAAGGAGATCCTGGAGTCTTTGATCTTCCTGGATATGAACCTTCAGTGCTGCTCGTTGTTTAGTCTTTTTGGTTCATGATCGACTTGTAGGATGAAGATCGAGGATGAGGAGTTTCTCTGGACGGGGTCTTTTTGTGGCCCTGAACTTGTGTTTGGTCAAGAACTGTTTTTTTTTATTTTATTTATTTTTATTTTTTTTGCAATTCTTGTGTTTTAAAGTTTATTTTTTTTTATCTAATTTGTGCCGAATTGTGGATTTTGATTTTTGAGATTGGACACAAGCTTTTTGTTTTTGGCGCTTGTGTCTGAGGCTGGGGGTTAATTTTGAACTGGGTCCAGCCTCTTGATCCTAATCAGCATTTTAGGTGGTACTTGTGTTAGGGCTTGTTTTTGGTTAGAGGCCAGTCTTTGGATCATAACCGGCTTTTTAGGCGGTACTTGTGTCCAGGAAGGGGCTTGTTTTGGGTCAGGGGCCAGTCTTTTTATCATAACCGGCTTTTTAGGCGGTACTTGTGTCCTGGAAGGAGCTTGTTTCTGGACTGAGTCTTGTGTTTGGTTATTGCTTAGCTTTGGGGCAAGTCTCCTGATCATAACTGGCCTTCTGGGTGGAGAGGCTTGACCTTGCATTGCGTCTTGTGTTTTGCCAGGGTCCTCTTTTTTAGCTGGAGCTTGGGTTTGGACCTGAGCTTGTGTTTTTTGTGGTGCCTGTGTCTTTGTTTTGGCTGGTTCTTGTATTTGAACCAGGATCTGCATTTCTTCCTGGATTTTCTCTTGTTGAAGCTCTTTGTGTAGGTAAGCATCTCTTTCTTCCTTCTATAAACATAAATCAGGTTAGGTGTGGAGTTTTAAAGGGGCCATACATGATTTTCTTCAGCCTTTCAGAGTGAACCATATATATGATCATATTTTACCTTTGGAACACTCAAAACAAATTATTTATGAAACATTAGTTATATTTCGTGAGGTTTTTTTCCCACAAAAAAGTAAAACGACTCGATTCCTGAGGCTCCGCCTGCTGCTGTGTGTGGCTGCTGCCCATTTCATGACGTCATCCCAGAGAGAGCAGCATGTCTGCATTTCTCCCTTAAAATAATCCAAACTTCTTCAAAGATGGATGCACATGAGCTGCATTAAGGTCATTTTTGCATCAATCTGCACCAGGTGGTAGATTAAACATGTGAGTTCAAAGGGTCCTGAGAACTTGTTTGAGTTGTTTGTTGTTTCCACAGCAGTGAGAACTCAGTGCTGACCAGTAGACTTACAGTTTCCTGGTCATGTGACTCAGCTGGAGGTTTGTCTTTCTTTGTTTCTGTCAAGTTTGGTTTGTATTTCAGCGTCCTCCTTCATGACGTTTGTTTCACCAGATGTTGCTGATCCTGACCACCAGGGGGCAGCAGAAGTCAGCCAAGCAGCTGAGGTGAGGAACACTCTCTCCTCTTCCTCATGGCTTCCCTCAGAGCAGAAGCTGAACGGCTGTGCCGGCTGTGTCCAGCTGCAGAGTGCGGCCTCCTTGAAGGTCACCATCCAGAGGAGCAGCGAGAGCAGGGAGTTCGGGTAGTCGGACCGGGGCGGCGAAAAGAAAAGCCCGGGACTCCGCTGTCACGTCTGCAACCTCTCCTGTCACTCCCTGCAGGTGAGGAACACACCTGGAGGACGCCTGAACGTCTGCAACAGGAAGGTCGGGGGTGTCCTTCACACTGAATGAATTTTAAAATACCTCTCCTCCTTCGTATGATCTTAACTATTATGTATTTCACATTCATTTTTATCATGTATCTGCGGACAATAGATGAAAAAGTTCATTCAATGTGCATTGTCCCAGAGGAATGGATACATTTTAGATTAAAGTGAACTTTTAAAGGCATTAACAACACATACAACACATAACCACAGCTGATTTGAAACCTTGTTTATTTTTACATCAGTGACCGGTTGCAACCTTTGGGTCTTAGCTCATCACGGTGCAGGGGGGGGGCAATACGTAGCACATTAGTGAGCTGACAGCTGTCATCTTTGGACTGCGAGAAAAAATAATGACAGTTCCTCTAAAAGAAATGAGATCTCCTCTGCATCTTCTGACCACGGTCGGAGAACAGCAAAGGTTCAACGACTACTTTCCACCAAGAGTTACGGAATACACAGATTTCCTTCATGTAGCTCCAGTCAATCTGATCAGCATCCTGTCACAGTGAAAGAACTACCAGGACACCGTTTCCCACAATGCATTGTTTTGCAGTCTTCGGTGCGTTTTGCAGTCAGTGCAGTGCCAGATTTCCAGCTGCACCCGCCTGAGTAGGCGCCTTGCACCCACCCCTTTCTCGCCATATTTTCATGATGGTTGACAAGTGAGTCAAAACTACCCAAGATGCACCGCAATCCAGGTGGTCTGTGCAGCGCTGCATCTGCCTGCAAGATCTCAAACACACTTATTCTCACTCAGGGGTGTGTCTGTATGACAGCAGCTTCCACTGTGTTTCTGTGTCTCTGTGACTGAGTTTGAAGGATGTCACGCATTAACCCGAGAGAGGGGAATCATAGTGGACCTTTTTTCTGTTTTTCTCTCCACAAAAATAAGTAAAATATCACAGTTCGGGAGACTCAAGCAGGCTGCCCGCTCCCCGCAGCGGCTGTCTCTGTGTGTGGAGCGAGCGAGCTCCACTGAAGTCCTGGAGGCTGCAGCCAGAGAACCGTCGCGCTCCGACAGGACGAGACGCTCGTATCGGAGTCCCTGATTGGCTGATGTGACACAGCGGCCTGTCAAACTTCTGTGACCTGCTGTGAAATGCAGTGTTAGGTTCAAACAACCTGAAACATTTCTCTGAAAGGAAGACAAGAGAGGGGTCAGTTCTTAAATCAGATTTTACTTGCACAAGGAGAACAGACAGAGAATGTTCAAACCAGTCTCCACCCGCTCTGAAGATCTTGGTCCAGGGTTTCCATATTTATAACCTTTCAGGGGCGGTCTTAGTTATATTTACATTTGCTGCTCTCAAGGTGTGGAAGCAAAAACAGCCTCAAACAGGTTCTACTATCATTATTGTCTTAGTTCAATGCATTAGGTCTGCATCAGCATCTTTGAGTATCTGTAATGTGTCAGCCTCCAGACAGCCTTCAGCTTAGGATGACTACAACCTTCCAGACACCAGCTGAGCACGACCTCAAATGAGCAGAAAGAGAAAAGAGGTTAAAATCATACAAAGCAAATATGAGAGAAATGTATGCACAACTCTATCACTCATCCATTTCAAGAAGAAGACACAATTTATCAACTGGTCTTTCCAAAACACTGCTTTTGGTCTTAACAAAAACTCTACTCACGTCCCCTTTAGCATCACAGATAGATTTTTCCACCTTTCCCATTAACCATGAACCTCTTGGCGCGCTTTCATCCACAATAAGAACAACATCACCAGGTTTCAGGTTTCTTTTCACATTCAACCATTTTTGTCTCTCCTGCAGTAGAGGGAGATATTCTTTGACCCGACGTTTCCAAAAAATATCAGCCATGTACTGAACTTGACGCCACCTTTTCCTTGAGTATAAATCTTCTTTCTGAAACACTCCTGGTGGCAGTGATGGTTGTTTTTTTCATTAGAAGCAAATGATTTGGTGTTAAAGCTTCAAGATCATTTGGATCGTTTGACACCCTCGTAATCGGTCGGTCATTGACGATGGACTCCACTTCACACAACAAAGTGTGGAGGCGCTCATCATCCAGAGTCTGCTGTCTTAACAACTGGTAAAGTATTTTTCTCACCAAACGTATCTGCCTCTCCCAAATTCCACCAAAGTGAGAACCAGCTGGAGCGTTGAACGTCCATGTTATGCCTTTTTGGAGAAGTGACTCAGAGATTTTAGACTGATTCCAATTTTGAGTGCTTCTCGCATTTCTCTTTCTGCACCAACCAGATTTGTTCCATTGTCCGAACGCATAACAGACACCTGACCTCTTCTAGCCACAAATCTTCTTAAAGCATTAAAACAAGAGTCAGTTTCAAGCAAATGAGCAACTTCAATGTGAATTGCTCTTGTTGTAAGACATGCAAAAAGAACACCATATCTTTTAACGTCACTCCTTCCACGCTTGACCTCAAACGGTCCAAAATAATCAACTCCCACATTTGTAAAAGGAGGTCTATCTGGAATGAGACGATCTTGTGGCAAGTTTGCCATTTTCTGTTCACCTGGTTTGATTGATAACCTTTTGCATTGAAAACATTTGAAAGTATT
>NC_050520.1:13627005-13640939 GCF_002922805.2 Oryzias melastigma
TCTTTTGAGCATCTTAAGTTAGCCCTTCCGGAACATGTCCTCCTTGCAAATTCTGACTTCAGTCATCTATTGATTCTATCAGCGGATGTCTTTACTGATGAACTGTCACAAGTTCAAGAGGATGAGAGAAAAACACGGCTAGTGGCTTTTGCCATTAATGCTCTTACGTGTGCTTAATGCAAATACTGTTGAGTTTTTGGCACTTATAGTGAGGCAAGTAAGTATTTGAACACCCTGTGATTTTGCAAGTTCCCCCACTTAGAAATCACAGAAGTCTTGATTGTGTTTATCTGTCAGTCTGAGCAGGTATCCCTAGTTTGATTCTCTGCCTTTTGACGCTGTCCATGTCTTGCCCTTGCTCTGTTCCATTAGACCATTTGCAAATGGATCCTAACATCTTAGCCTCTTCATGACAGTACCATGTTCTGATGATCCTGCTGAGTAATTACACTGACCAGTTCACACTTCAGGGTGGCATATTCTAGTGAGACAACAGATTTCGATTTTCAATCTCTTATTGCTTTTACTGTCTGTACTAATTTTATGTTCAATGACACTTTGAATTGGCAATTAAAAATCTTCTTGAACTGCTGTCGGTTTGGTTGCTTATTTGTATATTCTTGAACATGAATCACTGTTGCTAATTAGTGTTTTAGTACATATGGCTACGTAGTTAAGATGTAGAATATCTAAGCAAGAGTTTATTGTATGACCTGAGTATAACTATGTAATTCTCCATTTAGGTGAATGATCAACTCATTTTGGAATAATAATTAGATTTCATAAGGTGTAGATGAAACACTGGATAGTGTTCATTTCAACACTTTGAGTGTAGATGCACTTAACATCATGAGTGTTATGTTTCATCTGGACAGAGTCAAATAATATCTGCAAATAAACTCTCGCAGTGTTGAAATTTTACACTATTTTGGTGTTATTTAATTAACTCAAGTGGACAACGTTTAGAATTTGGACCAAACTAATCACTGAATTCAGTGTAAATTCTATGGAATCAAATTTACACCGCCTAATTTGCTGTGCATGGTTTCATTTTTTTTTAAATGAACATGTTTTTTTTTGTTTTTATTTTTTGGGAAAATAATGTAATCAGGTCAAAAAATAGAATTGGTTTCAAACTTGGAGCATCAAACCTCTGTCAAATCACTTTGAAGGCTGTTGCTCCCAAAATTGCTCTGCCGATTGAATAGTGTTCCTCTAATGAGAACTCAAGCTATTGATAGCTCACAAACACCTGCTGCATTGTTCTACAAACATTTTTACAGCTCATATGTATCTGCACTGTATTTGAGCATATTTCTAAAAAAAGTTACATTAAAATAGCTTGTTGAATATATTCTGTCATTTGTAAATTATGTTGTATAGCAGAGAGAAAAACATCTATCAAAATCAAATTTGGAATGAAACAAATCTAAGATTTGAATTTTTGACCATGTCACCCAGCCATAGAGTCCATTAAACTATATAATATCTCAAAAATGATTAATGAATCTGACACCAACATAACCCTAGAGGAGGTACAAGATGCTTTTATGGTCTGTCAGGTGAATTCTGCAAAAACATCTAGTAAACTTTATCCTTTTATTCTTCAAACACTTTCTGAAACTATTCAAATGGGAAAACTACCCCAGTTACTCTTAGGTATTATCTCTTTAATCTCATAAGATATATTTCTAATTGATCATTTGAGATTGAAAATTATTTTCATGGGGCCCAAAAGCCCTAGCGGTGCCCCTGCCAGAAAGACTCGCCCGAGCCGAGCGTGGGATTACAACCTCACAAAGAGGCCGACAGGGCTTAACTCTCGTGATGGAGACCGCGGGAGTGGCATCATGGCGGCCGGCCTGGTGCCGAGGCTCCAGGACATAATGCGCTCCAGTCGGGATCCTGCAAGGCGTATCCGGAGGCAGCGTCCCGGTCAGGCTCCAGGACACGGTTAACTCTGAAAGGTTTAGGAAAAGCAGGATAAAGGCCCAAAACAATGCAACGGCTTTCTAAGACCTTCTTGAGTGCAGAAAACCTGCTTCACCTCTACGCACAGAATTGAGTTTTTATTAACTTTGAGAGAACACTATTGTTATTGTGAACTTCTGGAATTAGAAATTGTATCTGTTGAGTTGAATCTGTTCCATCAGGCAAAAGCTAAATAGTGGTTACCAAGGAGAAATACCTGTTTATAGTGATAAATCTGGCGATACTTTACATTTTGTCAAATAAAACAACCTAAAATCAATTCCCGTACAAACTCCACACAGAAAAGTCCCAGGTGGGACAGGAACAAGAACCTTCTCACAGTGAGGTTAGTGTGCTAACCACCACACCATTGTGCACAAACTAAGATTAAGCACAACAATTTGATTTACTGCATATGATGTGATCCTTTTTAAAGTCTTTTTCATCTGTTTGACCAGCAGAGGGCGCTGAAAGCAAAGAAAATGAATCCACAGGTCTACAACTATAGAGTTGTAGTCTGCTATGATATACATCTTCATTTATACTGATGAGAAAAGTGGAAATACTGAATCCGGTACATTAAAATAACCCAAACTTTAATAAGAAATGTATTTTATCTCTGGGTTATCAAGTGTGTGAGGTATAACCTGATGGCTTCTACTTTTGAGATACAATTTTTCACAGAAGAAAATCTTAAGATATGCTCTGTTTTGATAATGACATGAAAATGATGTTGGTGGGATGCACTGTGGGAGAAAATTTCAATTTAAACACAAAAATTACAAAAGCAGAAACAGAAAACTGTTTTAAGATCGCATAAACAAACTGGACACAAAATAAGTTCAATCAATCATTTATTTGACAGATTTTACAGATCATTTGAAAAACTATCAAATGGATCAAAACAGATTGATTTGATGATTTTAATTAAACAACTACAGAATGTGCAGAAAAGTGTTGGTACTTAACTGATACATAAATGAAATGGTAAACAAAGTTTTATGTTTAAAGCAATTTTCTAGACTGTTTGTAAATCTGGAAAACAGTTCAAATATTGTCAGGCACCAACATGAACCAAACAACTGAGTTGTAAAAGTTATTAACATCAATTTTTATAAACTGTAAAGTAATTCAATTGAGTTTTACTAGAATTAGTTTGTGTTTGGGTTCAGGTTAGGGTAGAATCTACCATCCCAATTAAAATCTTTAAAAATTTTCAGTTGTTTTTTAAGATGCTTTAAAACCCTCTTTTCAGCTCTCAGCCTGCCTTCTTGTTCATTTTCATCTGGTCCTAGTCCCTCCATAACATGTTGTTCCCCCTTAAATAAATTGCTCAGACTCTCAACCTCAGCACAGCTGCCATGTGCCCAACGCCGGCATTCATTTGTGTCCAAACCAAACAAATCACTGCAAGATGTGCAAGGATCCATTGGTCTTCCCTCACTGATATTGAAAGCCTCACATTTGATGTCAGTGGGTATCTTGATGTTTCTGCTAAAGTATGACTTTTTCTGTTTATCTGGATAATATGTCATTACAGCATCAGATACAAGTCTATGCCAAAAACTAAAGCAGGACGAAGCAACCAGGATTTCTCCTGCAGGGCGACCTTTAGTGGACATAGACACCCCATAATATATACAGGAACTAGAGATGTTGATACGAGAGATGCAGATGGTGGAGGAGAAGAAAATCTTTGGTTTCCTTTCTTTTTTTTTCTTGGAACTTTCTTCTTTCTTATTACTTGTGGGGTCTTTTTTCATTTTATCAACAATTTTCTTCAGTTTGTCTTTAATCTGATCTTCATTTTCTTGTCCATAGAGGGAGACGACCTGATGGAAAAAGGATCAAGATGTGAGCAAAAGCATCACAATCCAGAAGACTTCCTGACCTAAAAATCAAATCCAGTAAAAAAAAAAAAATCAGTTTATAAAATGTGATTGAATTCAAATGAAAGAATTGATTAAAATATGACTATAATATTTTTCTCTGTTTCTCCATCTTCTAGAGTTCATTTTGATGTTCAGACGCCATTTTGATTTCCGTCTGACAAGAGCTGAGTTTCATTTTAGAGAAACTGAAACTCATAAATGAGACCTTCGGTAGCAGGAAGAACTGCAGGAAGGTGTGACAAGAGTTGATGTCATCTTGCAGGACTAAATCCAAAACTAATCGAAACAAATATATTTTATCTACCTTATAGTTTAGAGTTCTGAGAAAACAAAAAAGCTAAAGGAAATTTCAAGTATGTTTAACTTGTTTTTGTCTACAGTTGTCTTTGAGCTTATAACATAAACATCATAATGAAATATTTCATCATCAGAGAAGATCCTACCATGTCTAGCAAACAGGAAAACGGACTCATCCTGGGAAGTTGAGTCAAATAAAGCTGAAAGGGTAGAGGATACTCTTTCTTCAAATAGTCCAATATTTCATCATCATCATCCAGAAGACTTTGGGGTGAAAACGGTGGACAGTTGATCACTCCCAGAAAGAACAGGCTGTGAAGAACCTGGGAATGTAAGAAACACACAGAAAAGGCATCATTTCCTATTTTCTAGTTGTGTGCTCATGTTTTCATTGAACCAAAAGTAGTCAAAACAAAAATAATGCAGACACAAGCCTGACCCTTAAAACGAAAAGAGAAGAACACAAAATAAAATGAAATGAAAATCAAACATAATAAACAAAAACAAACCACAATAAATCTCTGTTTTCAGCAATATTATTAATCATGTTACAGGAAAACAAGTTAGTCATGTTACACCTCTAATACTGCACCTTATGTTCCTCCTTTTCTGTATTTTTCCCTCATGATTTGTTTGTAAGTGTTTTTGAGGTTGTGGATGCTTTTGCTCTGTATCTAAGCTATTCCATATTTTTGGTCCACACACACGGAGAAGTTAAACCTTCTTCAAATGGTCTGTGAAATGGTAGTGTAAAGTTTCAAACTGCTATTAGTCTATGGGGATTTTCTTTAGCAATACAGAGAAGTCCAGGAAGGGCTTCATTTTGTTTACTATTGAAAGATTTTTGGAGATGTTTTTAAAGGTGTCTAATGTGAGTTTACTTTCAAGTTTTAATCCTAAAAAAGTAAAATATTCTCTTGTACAGTTTCTATTGGGAAACCCTTTATGTAAATTTGTTCAAGACTCGGTTACAAAATACGTTTATTCAAATTTTATCAAATCAAATCAAATCAAATCAAACTTTATTTATAAAAGCGCCTTTCATACTTGGTGCAGCTCAAAGCGCTGTACAATTAAAAACAAAACATACACAGTAAAAGCCCAACCCACCCTTCACACACACACACACACCCTCCCCAAAACATATACACCCATGACCCCACACACAATGAAAACAAAAAACAAACTTGTAAAACAAACTTGAGGCTTGGCTCTGCTGTGAGGAGATGGTATGGAGGATTCTATCATACCAGGAGTCAGCTCGGTCAAAGGAACATCGCCACGGCGCCCACCCAGACCGGGACAGCACGGAGTCCACTCCACAGCTGTGAGGCTGCGGTGCAGGACTCCAGCCGCCCCAGCAAGGGCAAGAACCACGGCAACGACCCCAGACCAAGAAGACAAGCCCTGATATGATAGAACCCACAGGAAACACTGGGGGTAAAAATGACAATAATATAATAAAATTAAATACATAAAATGTATGTAAAATAAATAACATTGAAATTGAAATTAAATGCATAAAATGTTAAATAAAATCCATAAAGAAGAGAGATAAATGAATGAATAAATAAAATAAACAAATGATTAAAAACTACTTTAATAAATGAGCAGATAAGATTAACTAAAAGCAGCATTAAAAAGGTGAGTCTTGAGCCTCTTCTTAAAAACCTCTACGGTCTCTGCGGCCCTGAGACTCTCCGGCAGGCTGTTCCAGAGGCGAGGACCGTAATGAGAGAACGAAGCCTCACCATGTGTTTTGGTCCTCACCTTAGGAACAACTAACAGGCCGGTACCGGAGGACCTCAGGGTCCGCGAGGGTTCATACTTTAAAAGAAGATCACTTAAATAAGAAGGCCCAAGACCATAAAAACATTTGTAAACCATTAAAAGAATCTTAAAATCAATCCTGAAACGCACAGGGAGCCAATGCAGCGATTTTAAAACTGGTGTAATGTGTTCCCGCCCCCTGGTCCTCGTCAGAACTCGTGCCGCCGAGTTCTGTAATAATTGTAAGTTTGAGAGAGATAATTTAATGTAATCATTTTATAATTTGTTGTAACTTTACAAATGTGTTTGTAAAAAAAAACAAACAAATTTAGTTCCATATTCGATATGACTGGAGTAATTGTCATCACTACAAAAAAATATTGAAGTCAATAAGCACATTGTTTTTCAAAATCCCTTCCAGGGCATTGATGCATTTATTGCCATTTTGTTTTTTCTTTTTGTTCTAAAACCATCCTGTCTTTCATTTACTATTGAGTATTTGTCAGTAAATTTTTCTAAATGTATATCAAAGAGTTTCTTGAGTATTTTGGAAACTGTGGTAACAATGAGATTGGTTTAAGTTTGAATGTGTTTTTGTCATTTTTATTAATAGTAATTAGCAATTTACATTTTGTCTTTTAAACATGTATATTTATTATAGCTTTAGTGTAAGATTTAAGATTTTTTTTTGTTGCTAAAATGTCATGTTTGTTCATTTTAGATGGAAATTTGAAAAATGTCTTTTATTAAATCAAATATCGAACTTGTAAATATGATCCAAAGGATTCAGGAATTGATTTTTTTGTCCTCGATCCTTCAGGAGATCTCTACAACACTCAGCTCCTCTACCTTTAGGGGCTTCTGCAGAGATCAGATTTTGTTCTTGAGGATCTTCTCCAGGTTGGGGCTCGATCATCACAGAGATCTTTACCAGGTTTCATTTAGGTCTTTCTTTCATTTTGATCGAACACTGATCCCTCCTGAACCTAAGGAACCCAGACGTGACACAAAGTTGCAGCTCAGTAGAACTGTTCTCTATTTGATCTCAAACGAGGCTTTTCTGTTTTAGTGATCAGATCATGGTGAGACCTGTTGTTTCTGCTTGATGTGTTTCCAGATTCTCTGTGTGTTTTTCTGCTCCACAAAGCTCAGATATGAGGGAGTGGTGTTCCTGTTGTCAGACCGGTTCAGACCGGATTCATGAGTGTGGGGGTGGGGGATTTCTCGTTATGACCAGTTCAGACCGGATTAATCGGTGTTGGCTGAAGTTCCTCATCATGAGGAAGAACTTCAGATACTGAAAACAAGCATGTAAGCGAGTATTTGTGTCAGGTTCACACTCAACACTCAGGTTGATGTGGAATTCAGGAACTAAAACTTGGAAAAACTCAAGTTCTGCTTATCTTTGCAGAACTTCCAGTCCTTTATGGAAATACAGACTGAAAAAAATGACTGATAGATTCTGGTTCATGTTCAGTTCCACAGAGTAACACCCAAAAACCTTTTACAAAACATTTATTTATACTCAGCATCATTCTTTTAAAAACTGACAAGGCACACTTACTTTAATTACATTTATTATGCAAAATACTTTTTTGTTTGTTTTTGTTTTTATAGTTTACACTTTATACAATAGTGACTTTTAATTCCCCAAAAAAATTCACTTTGAAAGTTTGACATTTTTCTCCTTTTGACCATAAATCTTTCTGCTGTTGACTGGATCATTTTATCAAAATTTCAAAGTAATACTTTTTTCAGCTTTCATGAAATCCCAGGAAAATTCTCTTCAAAGTAAACGTTTTGAGTTCAGATTCTGTCAATCACATAAGAGTTTTTTGGTTTGTTATTTTATGCATTTGTTTAGTCTTTCTTCAGCATAAATGTATTTTGTCTTTTAAGTTACACGATCATTAAGTGATGAGTGAATGACGTCGTCTGCTCATTGATTGTCATCAAACTATTCATGTTTGTGTAGCAACACTTTGTTTCTGCTTCAACTTTTCAGGGGAAAATCAATCCCCATCATTTTATGTGAAATATTGTGTTTTCCTCTTGTAACAGATTGGTAAAGGTACAGTTTCACAACACAGGTCTAAAAAATGCATCTTCACTCATGTGGCTCTCTGGTTAAAAAGAATATTTTTATTTTGAAAAGCATTCTATTTTTTGGACTATATGCAGCCAAGAAAAAAAAAAAGTCAGAAAGGTCCAATCTTATTAAAGCTCCAATTTAATTTTAGTTATTTTCATTTACGAATTTCCGGTTCTGCTGCACCACAGGTTGAAAGAAACTGGAGTTTTAATTACTACACGCACTAACAGTACCTACTACATTTGCTATATTGAGATGATGAAGTCATGTTGACCTTTCTCAACAGCTACAAACTATTTCAGGTTATGGAACAAAAGTCTATGTTTAAGTTTTGTTGAAGCAAAAGAAGAAAACTGAATTTATATTTATCAAAGTAGTACCACCATAAAAGCAAATCAGTGTCTCTTCATGCATTTTCAAAGGGATGAAATAAGATGATGGGGTTGTGGTCAATAAGAAATAGACCTAAGTGGCTTTTTAAGTCTTTAAGGTTGCAGACCCCTGGGGCACTGATGTAAACAATGACTGATGACAGAAATTAACAAAGTTACATTTATAGTAAAAATAAGTCACCTTATCTTTCACTTCTTTGGATCACGTTTTATATTTCAAAGCTGCATTTCAGCTGCACAGCTGCTCGGACGTTCGTGCTCCTGTGCGCCAGCTGAGGTATCCCAGCATGCATTGCTGAACTCGTCTTGCTCCACTCTCCACAGCTGCAGACGGTTCACTTTGCACATCTGCAGTCTGCACCGTTCTCCCCCTCGCCTGATGCTTCTCCTCACACTTTTAGATTGGAACTCTGAATTTATATTTCTTATACATTTTTGAATCTGTTTTGGGATTCAGCTAAATTGCTTTTATTTTCTAATGTTTTCATTATTAGTCTCCTGATTCGGCAGATCAATCTAAGGGTGTTTTTTTAATTACTACAATCTTAGGGTAAATGGGGGAGGAGAATCAGAGTGCAATTGACTGCAGTTTAGGAGAAGAAATCTGAAAAATCCACAATCTTTCAGATTTGTCCAGACAGCAGCGTGCGTGCAGTTCAGTTTCAATCTGGCCGCCATCAGGCTCCGCTGTTCTGCAACTGTCTGAGCATGCCGTCTGAAAGGTGGGGGCCGTGCTGCTGGTGACACCTGCAAAGCAGAAAAAATGTCAAATCCTCGCCGCCTCAGCAGAACCACAAAACAAACAAACAAAAAAAAGTTTTTGTTCCTGTCCAGTCTTTGGCAGATAAAGAGGGTGAAATTAAAAACACAATTTGCTATAAGAATAAATTAAAACCTGAAAATTATTTGTCCTTTAAGAAGAGAAACATAAAAAATATTGTAATAATTGTTTGACAAACTAAAACAATATGAGAAAAAAATGTGAAGTCAGTTTATCTTTTTAAAATCACAAACAAGAACCTGTAAAAATGTGTGTTTGTATGAACCCATGAAGAAAAAAAACCTGGTTTGGTTGAAGTACAAAGAACTAATGGTGGTCGGATTGGACACCCACCTTCGCTTCTCTGCACCGATCCGCAGGTTTTTCAGGAAACTGTCTTTGTGTTTTGATACCAGCTGGTGATGCTCTTGGTCCAGCTTCTTCCCGACAGGGCTCTTCATCAGCTCCTCCCACTCCTCGGTGGGCTAAACACAAAACAAGTTTTAATACAAACAAATATCACAGAGGACAAACTGTGCGGGAGAATTTCTCACCGTCTCTTTAAAGGCCTCCCCTCTGTAAAAGCTTTTGGAAGCAGGGTAGTCTATCCCCTCTCTGCACAGGTCCTCCAGACTTGAGGCCACTAGGTGCAGCTCATCTCCGTCATAGCCGTAGAACTTCTTGTCCTCACAGGTCATCAGGACGAGCTGGTCACAAGGGTACGGGGTGCCCTCCACGTAACCCACCACCTGCATTTGAACTGTGACGGGCAGGAAGAACTTCCCCCACGCGTTCAAGTCTGCAGGGCTGCACTTGGTGTCCTCCAGAACCCCCACGGTGAGTGTTGCAGTGTCTGCACCGTTTAGCCGGAAGGTCTGGTGTCTTGTGTTGCAGACTGTATTTGACACCCACTCCTGGTACTTGGACCCTTCAGTACAAAAGCATGGAGTTCAGAAACTCATAGGGAGAAATCGTTGAGCTGATCTTTACATGCAGCTTACCACTGCAGTAAAGTTAGTTTTTGGTTGGATATTCGACAGACATTCGCTCTGTTCATATTTAGGGACCGTCAACAAATGACAGAATGTTTCTTCAATAGCTCTTTAAGTATTGGACCAAATCAAACCAAAACCATTTAAAATAATAAAACTGACTAAGAACTATCTATGACAGCAGATTATTTTAGCTTTTGAAGCTTTTTCTAATTTTAGTCAATTTTTAGTGTAAATATTCAAGTTTTTCTTCAATAGCCTTTAGATTTTAGGACCAAATTGGTTCAAATTACTTTAGAATAGTAGAACAGATTAAGAACTATCTTTAACAGCAGTTTACATTAGCCTTTGATGCTTTTTCTAATTTTAGTTATTTTTTTGTGTAAATGTTCCAAGCTTTTTTTCAATAGCTCTTAGATTTTTAGACCAAATTGCTTTTTTCTAATTTATTGAATAGCTTATTTGAAATTTAAATAAATAGTTCTCAGTCAGTTTTATTATTTTAAATGGTTTTGGTTTGATTTGGTCCAATATTTTAAGAGCTATTGAAGAAACATTTTGTTATTTGTTGACGGTCCCTTAATATGAACGGAGCGAATGTCTGTTGAATATCCAACCTAAAACTAACTTTACCGCAGTCAGCTTACCAGTAATCCCATTGCACTGAGGGAACGTAGATATGTCCGCCATTGTTCTGCTGAAAACAAAAAGAAAGACTTACAGGTTATTATGAAGGTTACCTCAATCAGTTACACTTCCTGTTCATTGAGATGCCTTTATTATTGATGACACCTGTCTTAGTAATGTCATCCATCACAATCATTCATAACAAGAAAAGCGTTTTTTCTTTACAGTTCTTTTTTGTTGTATGAACACCCCTCCCACTGCATATCAATCTCTCGACATCTTAACTGAGATAAACAACAGAGACACGAATAATCAAAATATTTATTGACAGGGATGGAAAAACATGTCGTGACTCTGACATTAGTGCTGCCAGAAATTATTAGTCAAATTATTTTTTCATGCACAAAGTGGATGTAAAACACACATCTTAACCATCTTTAAACTAACTAAAAAAATAGATATATAGCATTACCTGCAATAATGCTAGTGTGAATGCTGTAAGCTGAATTTGGCCACTGAAGATGCTAGTGCTGATAGTTGAAGATGCTGAAATTGATAGCTAAAAACACTGGAGTTGATTGCTGAAACCGCTGACACTAATAACTGAAAATGCTGAAGCTGATAGCCAGCTAAAATATTAGTTAAATGCCAAATTAGCCTTAAAAAAAAACTAAAAAAAATTAAATAAAAAAGCCTAAGGTGGCTAAAACAGCTAGCATGTAACTGAAATATTAGCTAAGCTCTAAAATAGCCTAAAGAAATCTTAATAAATGTCACAATAGTCCAAAAAGCTAGCAGAATGCCATTTGAACTTTCGATTTTAACACTCTGCAACCTTGCCCGCCCAAGTGTTGGAGTGTCTTTGGGCAAGACACTGAACCCCAAATTGTCTCTGGTGGGAGGTTGACGCCAGTGTTTGGCAGCGGAGCCACCACCAATGTCTGCATGAATGTGTCTGTGACTGTGAAACACTTTGGATCTTGGAAGGAAGGTGATAAAGGACTATACAAGTATACGCCATTTACACGTTGACTCCATATAATATAAAAGTAACAACTAATCTACAATTAAATTAGTTGTAGACTATTTTAATAGTCGATTAGTCGACTAATCGTGGCAGCCCCATTTGAATATGTTCTTTTGCTTTGTATTTTTAAAATAGACTCTAGAAACCAGAGCAGCATCATTTCTATCAGAGGAAGTTGTGAGTGGTGATGAAACGTGTCACCTTCCAGCAAAGACGTCCTCTGCAGATGTTTGTACGTCCCGTCGCTGTTGGAAAACAGTTGAATCTGAATCAACGCAGACCTGCTTCCCTGGAGTCTCATTTCATCAACAGAAACTTCTGGAGTCTAAAGCAGACATGAACGAACGGAAACAGATTCCATACCGCCTTCAACCTCCCGTTGGAATGTCCCGCTGTTCTCCTCTCTGGGGGCTGGCTTCATGGTATCAACTCTGCTCCATTCAGTCCTGGCAAAGAGCGATAGTTTACTGCTGTAGTTCATTGGGGGTCACCTCTAGCGGGGGTTTACTTTTACTGTTCATCTTGTTTGTAACCTTCAAGACATATGCGTACAAGCAGTGGAAGGGTTTTGCAGCGATCCCAAAAGCCAGGAAACACCAGAACCATACATGGGACTGAGCAGCATTGGAAAGTGGTCCATCAGGGTCCAGATGCAGCGCTTGAAAACAGATGTCCAGATGCTACTGCAGCTCCACTTTACAATGAGCAGAAATGAGGCCTGAAGTCTTCTGAAAACACATTTCCACTGATTCTTTCAGATTCTTTCCTATTCCAAGTGGTGTGACCACCCCTGGATGATCAAAGATTTTGCATCCCAAGTTCCCATCATAGGTCGGGTTCTCCTTGCAAACTGGCCTCCAGAAAGCCTTCATAATCTGATATCACATCAGCTTTCCAACGCACAGCAACCACGTCCATGTCCTCTTTTTGTTCCTGAGGAAATGAGTTCCTAGATCTTTCTTGTGTGTCCTCCAAGAGGGAAACTTGTGTTTCAAACATTGATGCTGGTCTTCAGCCGGCTGATGAGGTCAAATTGTGTCCCGAATACTGAGTGGACCTTCACAAGGAAGATTCTTCCAAAGAGCACACACTCGCAAACAAGTTCTGAACTTTCCAGAGGGGAAGACGCAACTTGGCAAAGTAAAGGCTGATCTCAGAGAATTTGAAAACCTCTAGCTCCTCCCATTACCCCCACAAGCTCCTGGTTGCTACAGAAACTCTGCTGCCAACAAGTAGGTGGGCATGTATGTTCCTACACAGTACATGGTCTCTGGGTTTTGTTCCTGAAGCGCTGACAGCTACTTTCTGTCATTTTTAATGTTCCCAATTTTTGTTTTTGTACTGAGAAGCATTTCTGGCTCCAAAAATGAGTCAGACGCTGACGCATAGCCAGCCTCAGAACATGTAGATAGAGGAAGTGAGTAAACACAGACAAGTTTGTGCGAGTTTCATCTGCTTTGCCTAAAGGGGGAACAGAAAACCAGTACTTACGAGTGACAGGAGGCAGAGGTTTTCTCCATTCTTTAATTCCGCAACTGAAAAAAATAACAGTAAGAGGCTCAGATTAGAAATTTCTGAGTTCTTTTGGTTCCACACCAAATATCGTCACTAAAGCAGCAAAACAAGGAAATCAAAAAGCTGAAAGTGAACTACTTAACGTGCTTTGCCATTTTTAAGCTCATTTCTAGTATTGTGTAGGACTTTCTCTTAGACTAGTCTCTTAGACTAAGGATGTGAATTTTGTTTTTACCATTGTGGTTTCATGACCACTAATATCAAGTATTTTCAACTTTGAGAGTTTAAATGTACTATGTAGTTTGTTTGTTTTTTTTATATATAATTGGTCTGACTGATTTTATGCACAGAGATTTCAGTAGTCTAAAAAAACTGGCAATTAAAATAAATTACTTTGACAAAAAGGATCACATTAATTAAAATTTAACTCTTCAAAACAATTAATCTCAATCTTCCAAAAAAAGACATTTAAGGTTATGTCTGCTGTCTTCTAAATAAACACAAACTGTACTGTTAGGGCTCTTAATTTGTGTCTTCCGTATTTTTGGAGAATTTCGTCAAAAATTACGAGTTTTACTTGTCAAAGAAAAAAAAAACTA
>NC_050520.1:13641017-13645144 GCF_002922805.2 Oryzias melastigma
TTAAAAATACAGCTCACAAAACACTACTAAGAGTATGAAACTTTATTTAAATAAATAAAAACGCACACATTTAATTATAAAAAATAAATCTTAATTTTTTCCCATGTTAATATGGATGTAAACTTTGTTAAATTTGCCAACTTTAGAAACATTTCTTAGAGCAGTTCTGCGTTTAGCCGAATCACGATAGTATCCCTCCGCCTGTTGTGTCACAGTCCGATCACGCCCTGTCTTTGTTCTTCGTTTCCGCTGAAACGAAACTTAACTTTTAGGAGCCATTTCTGACCTAGAATCACCTTGAAACGAAAATAATCGACACGACGAGACATTTTAACGATAATGTGGCAAACCCAGTCGGTCAAAAAAGAAAGAAAATGAAGGAAATTTTAACTGCGTCACATCGGTTTTCGTAAATTTAACGACCGATTTTCATTATGTGGCTTCTAAAAAAACGTTTAAAGGAAAGTAAAGGTTGTTGAACATCTGAACTCTATTTAAAATAAATAAAAATCAATGAGCATAATTGCCTACCTGAATTAAAGAGTTGAAACTCCTCGCGAAGTCACTGCCAGAAATGAACTTCCGAGCTCGTGGCAGTTGGTAGATTCCACTCTCGCCACTCCCTTTGTCGTCACCCGGATGAACGTTCAACAGGAACACAGTGAAAAGTCGAGAAACAGCCACCAACTATGAAGGGGAAAATGGGCTTTTATTTTTTATTTTTTTTAACCCTTCCGCTCTCTTTGGGGTCCAGATGACTCCAACCACATGTTGATGTGTGATTAGTTCCATGACAAATGTGGACAAAGGTGGACAGGATTATATGTCTGCCATGGACATTACAAACTCAAAAATTAATGATATAAAAAAAAGTTCAGCGCACTGTCTTGTGGGGTCCAGATGACCCCACTTTTAATATAAACAAGCCAAGGAGAGCAGAAGGGTTAAATCCCAAACTCCACCTTTAAAATGTTAACAGAGTTATTGCCTTCGTTTATAGATCGGAAAGACTCCAAAAAACACAAAGAACTCGTTAGACACTTTTAAGGTTCCAGAAAAATTTGTTGTTTTTTTTTTTATCAGAAACTCCACCTTTAAAGTGTTAACAGAGTTAAAGCCTTCGTTTATAGATCGAAAAGACTCCAAATAACAAAAAATAACTTGTTACTTTGGAGGTTCCAGAGCTAAAGCTCGCCAATCAGTTTGATGTTTTTACCAGAGAATATTGATAAAAACACAAATGAACTAAAAAGATCATTTTCATAATGAATCTAGAAAGAACCCATTTTGTTTAAGGGATCAACAAAGTACCATAACAGTTGTAAAACAGGTCAGTTCTCTAACCTAACAACACAAAAATATAATCTCAAATTTCATCTTAAATATGAATCATGACCGTGTCAGATGTTGCATGTGAGAGCTTCACAAACCACTTAAGGAGTAAAATTAATGCTATTAAATGTAACCTTTATTCATCTATTAAAGCGGATTTTAATGAATTAATTATTTTGAAACACTGGAAAATTTGTTGTGGTTGATTTTTGGTCATCAGGTTGAGTTTTCTCCCTGTTAAAGTGTTTAGATCTAATTCCCTCACAATAATTAGAAAAATTTTATTGCTTCTTTGAGTTGTAACTTTTAAAAATAGTTTCTCTTCATACAAGTTTCCCCACTGCCTTTAAAACTGTACTGGTGTCCTCTCTGAAGAAGGGAAACTTTGATCCTAACATCCTTAATACTAACCTACCTCACCAATTTTAAGTGAAAGTATACAAAATAGTTTTTTATTTAATCAAATGAGCATTTCAATATTAATATATTTAAAAAGACAAATGCATTTCTTTTAAGACAAACCTCATATTACCCTTGTGAAGATATTCCATTACATTAGATATCTAACATGACTCAACAGAAACTGTCTTGGTGCTACTGCATCTGAACCGGACCTTTAATACGATAGATCACAATATTTTACTAAAAGGGTTGAGAAGTTGAAGCCTCTGTTCTTATTTCGCAAATCAACAATGGAAGACCATAACATCAACTGTGGGATGTTTTTTCCAGAGGTTACTAGACCCACTACTTCATAATTCATAAATGGTTACTTGGGGGTGGCATCAAATTGTAAAATGTATAAATAAGTCTTTATTTATATAGCACATTTCTCATAGAGTGACTCACAGCGCTTCACAATGTTAAAACAAGATCAAATCAGAGAAAAAACACAAAATGGTACAGGGTGCTTGAAACAGGTGAAACCCAATAACAAGTATTCCGGCATTTAAGTAAAACAGAAGTATGTACAATTAAAAGCCAGCAAATNTTCCATGACAAAGGTGGACAAGACTTCATGTCTGTCATTGGACACCAGTAAAGTAAAGATCGACAATCATTGAAAAAAAAAGTTCAGCGCACTGTCATGTGGGTCCAGATGACCCCACTTGGAATGTAAAAAAGCCAAAGAGAGCGGAAGGGTTAAGGGATCAACAAAGTACTATAACAGTTGTAAAACAGGTAACCTTCAGTTCTCTAACCTAACAACACAAAAATATAATCTCAAATTTCATCTTAAATATGAATCATGACCGTGTCAGATGTTGCATGTGAGAGCTTCACAAACCACTTAAGGAGTAAAATTAATGCTATTAAATGTAACCTTTATTCATCTATTAAAGCGGATTTTAATGAATTAATTATTTTGAAACACTGGAAAATTTGTTGTGGTTGATTTTTGGTCATCAGGTTGAGTTTTCTCCCTGTTAAAGTGTTTAGATCTAATTCCCTCACAATAATTAGAAAAATTTTATTGCTTCTTTGAGTTGTAACTTTTAAAAATAGTTTCTCTTCATACAAGTTTCCCCACTGCCTTTAAAACTGTACTGGTGTCCTCTCTGAAGAAGGGAAACTTTGATCCTAACATCCTTAATACTAACCTACCTCACCAATTTTAAGTGAAAGTATACAAAATAGTTTTTTATTTAATCAAATGAGCATTTCAATATTAATATATTTAAAAAGACAAATGCATTTCTTTTAAGACAAACCTCATATTACCCTTGTGAAGATATTCCATTACATTAGATATCTAACATGACTCAACAGAAACTGTCTTGGTGCTACTGCATCTGAACCGGACCTTTAATACGATAGATCACAATATTTTACTAAAAGGGTTGAGAAGTTGAAGCCTCTGTTCTTATTTCGCAAATCAACAATGGAAGACCATAACATCAACTGTGGGATGTTTTTTCCTGGGCTTACTAGACCCACTACTTCATAATTCATAAATGGTTACACTTGGGGGTGGCATCAAATTTTAAAATGTATAAATAAGTCTTTATTTATATAGCACATTTCTCATAGAGTGACTCACAGCGCTTCACAATGTTAAAACAAGATCAAATCAGAGAAAAAACACAAAATGGCACAGGGTGCTTGAAACAGGTGAAACCCAATAACAAGTATTCCAGCATTTAAGTAAAACAGAAGTATGTACAATTAAAAGCCAGCAAATTACATGGCCTATATCATGAATAATCAACTTTTCTAGATTTTAAGTGTATTATACTGTTCATTCCTCACTATAAAGAACCCAAAAGCGGTATTTTGATCCATTCACATATTTCTGAGTAATCCTCTAAAAACCTGCGCTTTCAGTACCAGCCCCTCCCAACTCACAAAAAGAGCTTAGGTCATAAATTGAGAACAGCCTCCTTCAGGAAGAGTCTTCACTGCTCCCAGGCTAACCCACACTTCACTGCTAGCTTCACGACCCCCGGCTCGTACACAGTCGTGCAGACGCAGGGTGTCTGTGGTGTTTGTGCTGTGATCCAGTGTAGCAATGTCTGAGAAACACTCTTTTGATTCAGCATTTTAATTTTGTGTGGTGGCATACGCCAAAGAATATTCTGGTGAGGAATCTGCACATGTTGGGATGGATCCTACTCGTATCCGAGAATGGCCCTAGACGGCAGGAGAAAGGGAGCAGACCATTTCCAGAAGGAAAAGTGAGCGATGAATTAGCTATTCAGACCATAATACAATATTCCCAACCAAATGAAGCCACTAGCCATCTTCCTCTCTCTGTGACAAATTTTGGGGTTTAACGTCTGGGCTGCTTAAGGCAG
>NC_050520.1:13645190-13651084 GCF_002922805.2 Oryzias melastigma
AACAGCCTCCTTCAGGAAGAGTCTTCACTGCTCCCAGGCTAACCCACACTTCACTGCTAGCTTCACGACCCCCGGCTCGTACACAGTCATGCAGACGCAGGGTGTCTGTGGTGTTTGTGCTGTGATCCAGTGTAGCAATGTCTGAGAAACACTCATTTGATTCAGCATTTTAATTTTGTGTGGTGGCATACGCCAAAGAATATTCTGGTGAGGAATCTGCACATGTTGGGATGGATCCTACTCGTATCCGAGAATGGCCCAAGCAGACGGGGGATATTGGGAAGACGGCAGGAGAAAGGGAGCAGGCCATTTCCCGAAGGAAAAAGTGAGCGATGAATTAGCTAATCAGAACATAATACAATATTCCCAACCAAGTGAACCCACTAGCCATCTTCCTCTCTCTGTGACAAATTTTGGGGTTTAACGTCTGGGCTGCTTAAGGCAGATACACGGTATGTTCACCTTCTTGGCCTCTTTGTCCCTTTTGGGGTCGCGGGGGTGCCAGAGCCTATCCCGGCTATTGAAGGGTAACGGCGGGGTTTACCCTGGACAGGTCGCCAGTCTGTCGCAGGGCCTCAATCACACACCTATTCACTCTCACATTCACACCTAGGGGCAATTTAGAGTCACCAATTAACCTATGAAGCATGTTTTTGGACGGTGGGAGGAAGCCGGAGTCCCCGGTGAAAACCCACGCATGCACGGGGAGAACATGCAAACTCCACACAGAAAGGTCCCAGCCGGGATTCGAACCGGGGCCTTCTCGCTGTGAGGCAAGAGCGCTAACCACTGCGCCACAAAATGTTGATGTTTTTTTCAAGGGTGAAACCCAGACAAGCTGATAAGGACGGCTCAAAGAGGACATCATAAAATGGGCGTCACCCTCAAGGAGCGGAAGGAGCGATCGAGTTATTTTATTTTTGGGTATGAAAAGAGTTTGCAAAAATAACTTGTATTTCATAAATAATTTGTTTTTAACATATGATCATATACAAATAGAGTTTACTCCAAAAGGCTTAAAAAGCATGGTATATAGAACCTTGATTTTTAAAACACTTGACTGAGGCATATGCTCATAAAGCACTTTACTACCTTTCTAGAAGGGTCAAGGACTGGTGCTAACCTTTAACCATCTGGAGGAATGTAGGGCTTAGTGTCTTGCCCAAGGACACTTAAGGACATGGGCACCCAGGGTGGGAACGGAACCTGCAATCTTCCCTTTGCACCACGACCGCCCCAGTCACATGGTGTTTATTTTCATGGCTGATGACACACAAGATTACATCCTGATGACAAAAAGTCAGTTAACACTCTTTGAGACTGTATTTTAGACGTGAAGTCAAACTTTAAGCTCAACCAGGACAAAACTGAGGTTTTAGTCTCTAAAACAGGTCCTGAAGACAGGAAAGAGATTATTGTTTTAAAAAAAAGACAAAACTCCTGTCAGTAACCCATTTTTTTTCTTGGTGACTGAGGTTCACTCCACAACATAAGGATTTTATCATTTTATACAATTATTAGATTCATTAAAAACAAGTTTATTGAGTCCATCCCCACTCAGTTGTTATAGACACTTGTTGTTTCTACTAACTCACCAGTAAATGTTCTGAAATGTTTTTTTGTTTATAAAAAAAATACTTCCCCAACACTTAAACTGTGACTTTGACATTGAATTAGCTGCAGATCAGATTTTAGCAGCAAAAGTTTCAANCACAACATAAGGATTTTATCATTTTATACAATTATTAGATTCATTTAAAAAAAAAAGTTTATTGAGTCCATCCCCACTCAGTTGTTATAGACACCTGTTGCTTCCACTAACTCACCAGTAAATGTTCTGAAATGTTTTTTTGTTTATAAAAAAATACTTCTCAAACACTTTAACTGACTTTAACATTGAATTAGCTGCAGATCAGATTTTAGCAGCAAAAGTTTCAAAGAACAAAAAAAAAGAAGAATCTTATTGAAATGAATGAGTCATCATCATCTAAAGTTATGCTGTTTCACTGTAAAACAAAACTTAACTGCAAAACAAAACTTAACTGTAAAACAAAACTAAACTGTAAAACAGAACTAAACTGTGAATTAGAACTAATTGACTGGCAGATGAGTTTAGTTCTAGTTCTGCTTTCAGATGTTCAGTTATAATGACATCAACATTATATAAAAGTATTTTCATGTTTGTCATTTTTCCTCCACAGAGTTACTGTAACTTGAAACCGAGCAAACGTGATTTATTATACCCCGCAGCCCTCTCTTTTGCCCCGCCTTGCTGTTAACTTCCTGCTTTGTTGAAACTTGCAATCACTCCATGATCGAAGAATTCAGAGACAGCAACCCTTCATTTGTTGTGAAAACTTTTTTGCTTTGTTCCAACTTGACTAAAAAATATATCAAAGGAAACTTCAAAGGAAAAACAAAAACTTTATTTATTAGGAGAGCGTAATGGTGAGTGGCAGCATTCATGTTTCAGAGCTTTTCAGCACGGTTTTCATCCTTTATCATTGATTTATAACTTTTATTATATCTTTTTTTTGCTTCAGGCGGACAGGCAAAAAGAAAAGTGAGTTAAAAGATTTTCTGACCGTTTCTGTCATAATCTGCTGTAGTTAGAACTGAGTCCTGAAATGTTTTCATTGCAGGCTTGAATATCTGCCAGAAGAAGCGCTTTTCAGGAGGAATGCCTTCATCCTCATAACCACGATGGTTGACCTGAGTAACCAGACTCCTCAGGATACGTCCTTGTTGGTGGAGGAGGTTTGTTTTAATGGAAACATGATCGCACACAACTAAAAAATGATGGCTGTCTGTGTGTTTCTTACATTCCCAGGTTCTTTACACCCTTTTCTTCCCGGGAGTGATCAACTGTCCACCGTTTTACCCCTGAAGTCTTCTGGATGATGACGATGAAATATTGGACTATTTGAAGATAGAGTATCCTCAACCCTTTCAACTTTATTTGACTCAACTTCCCAGGAGGAGTCCGTTTTCCTGTTTGCTAGACATGGTAGGATCTTCTCTGATGATGGAATATTTCATTATGATGTTTATTTTATAAGCTCAATGACAACTGTAAACAATAACAAGTTAAACGTACTTGAAATTTTCTTTAGGTTTTTTGTTTTCTCAGAACTCTAAACTATAAGGTAGATAAAATATATTTGTTTCGACTAGTTCTGGATTTAGTCCTGCAAGATGACATCAACTCTTGTCACACCTTCCTGCAGTTCTTCCTGCTACCGAAGGTCTCATTTATGAGTTTCAGTTTCTCTAAAATGAAACTCAGCTCATGTCAGACGTAAATCAAAATGGCGTCTGAACATCAAAACAACCTCTAGAAGATGAAGAAACAGAGAAAGAATATTTCAGTCTTATTTTAATTAATTATTTCATTTAAATTCAATCACATTTTATAAACTGTTTTATTTTTTTTTTTTTTACTGGATTTGATTTTTAGGTCAGGAAGTCTTCTGGATTGTGATGCTTTTGCTCACATCTTGATCCTTTTTCCATCAGGTCGTCTCCCTCTATGGACAAGAAAATGAAGATCAGATTAAAGACAAACTGAAGAAAATTGTTGATGAAATGAAAGAAGATTCCAGAAGTAAAATACTGGAGTCCTCAGGATACATCTGCATCTCTCGGATCAACTCTAGTTCCCGTAGATATTATGGGGTGTCTATGTCCACTAAAGGTCGCCCTGCAGGAGAAATCCTGGTTGCTTCGTCCTGCTTTAGTTTTTGGCATAGACTTGTATCTGATGCTGTAATGACATATTATCCAGATAAACAGAAAAAGTCATACTTTAGCAGAAACATCAAGATACCCACTGACATCAAATGTGAGGCTTTCAATATCAGTGAGGGAAGACCAATGGATCCTTGCACATCTTGCAGTGATTTGTTTGGTTTGGACACAAATGAATGCCGGCGTTGGGCACATGGCAGCTGTGCTGAGGTTGAGAGTCTGAGCAATTTATTTAAGGGGGAACAACTTGTTATGGAGGGACTAGGACCAGATGAAAATGAACAAGAAGACAGGCTGAGAGCTGAAAGGAGGGTTATAAATCATCTTAAAAACCAACTGAAGATTTTTAAAGATTTTAATTGGGATGGTAAATTCTACTCTAACCTGAACCCAAACACAAACTAATTCTAGTAAAACTCAATTGAATTACTTTACATTGTATAGAAATTCATGTTAATAACTTTTATGATCAGTGGATCTCAGTTGTTGGGTTAATGTTGGTGCCTGATAATATTTGGGCCTTCCAGAAGGTTTAGGGTTAAAGTCTCATTCAGAGAGACTCGGAGGTCTCACGTTCAGATTTAGAGAAGGTGCGCCGTGTCTTCATCTGGAACAGTTTTCTGTCTTATTCAAAAGGCTGCTGCCAGAGTTTAGACCAGAACCAGAACTGGTGACCATATAATTCCTGCTCTCGGGTTCATGTGGTGACAAACAGTTGGGTTTAGAATTGACTTTAAAGCACTGCTGATGGTTTTATATGACCTAAAGAACTGTTTTGGTGGTTTACAAACAGTCTAGAAAACATAAAATGTTGTTTACCATGTATTCTTTATTATTTACTTTAAATTAGTTTAATGGTTTACTTGTTTTATAGTTTTTCACTCATGTGTCTGTTAAGTGCTTAGTCTTTTCTACACATTTTCTTGCTGTAGTTGTTTCTTTAAAATCATCAAATCAATCTGTTTTGATAGTTTTATATGACCCAAAGAGCTGTTTTGGTGGTTTACAAACAATCTAGAAAAGTTCTTTAAACAAAAAACGTTGTTTACCATTTATTCTTTATTATTTACTTTAAATGAATTCAATGGTTTACTTGTTTTATAGTTTTTCACTCATGTATCAGTTAAGTGCCAAATCATTTTCTTGCTGTAGTTGATTCAGTAAAATCATCAAATCAATTTGTTTTGATCCATTTATAGTTTTTCAAATGATCTGTAAAATGTGTGAAATAAATGATTGATTGAACTAGTTGTGTTTCCAGTTTTTTATTTGATCAAAAGACAGTTTTTCCAGATCTGCTTTTGCTTCAGACTCCACAAGTTTCTGTTGATGAAATGAAACTTTTTGGAAGCAGATCTGCGTTGATTCAGATTCAACTGTTTTCCAACAGCGTCGGAACGTCTTTGCTGGACGGTGAAACGTTTCATCATCACAACTTCCTCTGTTTGATAGACATGATTCTGCTGGGATTTCTAAAGTCTCTGTTAAAACAACGAAGGAAAAGAACATATTATTTCAGTCACAACATGTTTTTTCTTCTCTGTCAATAAACATTTTGATTATTTATGACTCTTGTTGATCTCAAATAAGATGTCATGTCACAGAGAGAGGTGGGAGGGGTGTTCAAGCAACACCCCCTCAGAAAAAAAAAGATCCAATCTGGATTGACATCTACATTAAATTAAATGGCATTAAATAGTCCAGAAGATGTGATGACATTTCCACAGATGAAGATAAATTAAGAACCTGGAGTTTGAAACTTTTTTCTTCAAAGACAAAAATGAAGAGACGTAAAGAAGAAACTTATTTCGTGTTACAAATAATTTTGATGGACAGGTGTCGTCCAGGAAAAAGAACTTGTCTTTGCCTTGCCCCTTTGTTAATGGTTGTTATTAAACCTTGGTTGCTTATGAATCCAAACTCCTCTGCCTCTTTGTCACAAAAGACTTCGTCAGACATGGATCCAGCAATGGGATTCCTACACCTTTGCCAACATGCTGCTAGATCATGGTTGTCAACTGCATCGTCTGTCTGCTACTGACGCCATCATGGAGCAGCAGCCACGCCAGCTATGACCCAGCCCCAACGTCCACTGCCACTGCCAATGCTCTCTGTTCTTTTCATGCTTCAACTTTCAGGTGACCTAC
>NC_050520.1:13651666-13653734 GCF_002922805.2 Oryzias melastigma
AGGATCAGGTATGTTTAGGCAATAAGGAGCTTCAATGAAAGGTTGGTTGGAAAACATGTAGGACACCGGCCCTCGAGGCCTGGACTTGAATACCCCTGCTATAGAGTGTATGTGTAGACAAGCCCCGCCCATTCTAGTTTATCACTTAGTCCTGGTTGTTTTATGATGTTGCTTCCCTCTGTTGCCATTTTCTTCTAAATGGTAAATGGCGTATACTTGTATAGCGCTTTCTACCCTCCTTCAAGGGCCCAAAGCGCTTCACAGTCACAGATCCATTCACCCATTCACCCATTCACACGCACATTCACACACTGGTGGTGGCTCCGCTGCCGAACACTGGCGCCAACCTCCCACCAGAGGCAATTCGGGATTCAGTGTCTTGCCCAAGGACACTTCGACACATGGGCGGGCAAGGCGGGAGTCGAACCCACTCACTTTTGATCAGGAGTCGACTGCCCTACCACTGCACCACGGCCGCCCCCCCACTCTCTTCCTTTTTTCCGTCCAGTCCAACAACAAAAATAAATAAATAAATAAAATAAAACATAATCAATATAAATAAAGTTTAGCATTAAATACAACAGGGGTTTATACTCAATAAATCCCTGTTGTGACAGTAAAATCTGCCCAACACAAGAAGCTCTCAGCCCACATCTGTTGGCTCAGCTGTTGGACAGGACAAGTTAAAAAAAAAGGATACTGGCACAGTGATGCATGTTTCAACTGTCTTTGAATTATTTTAATAAGGTTTGACTTTTCTGACTTTTTTTCTGGTTTGGGTTGATGCACCGCATAGTCCATCATTTTTTCAGTCCGTATTTCCATAAAGGTCAGGAAGTTCTGCTGCAAAGATAAGCAGAATTTGACTTTTTTTCTAGTTTTAGTTCCTGAATTCCATGATAACATGAGTGTTGAGTGTGAACCTGACACAAAGTCTCTCACTTACTGGTTTTCAGTTTTTTCAGAATCTGAACGGATCCAGCTCACAGTATCTGAAGTTCTTCCTCATGAATGAGGAACTTCAGCCAACACCGATTCATCCGGTCTGATGACAGGAAACCCTCACCCACCCCCACACTTATGAATCCGGTGTGAACTGGTCTGACAACAGGATACCCCCATCCTCCATATCTGAACTTTGTGGAGCAGAAAAACATGCAGAGGATCTGGACACATATCAAGCAGAAACAACAGATTTTCTCATGATATATTCACTGAAGCAGAAAAGCCTCGCTCTCTTTGCAGAATTTTGTGTCACGTCTGGGTTCTTTAGGTTCTGATGGACCAGCCTTTTAGATCAAAGTCAGAGAAAAGTGAAAGACCTAAATGAAACCAGGTTTATCGCTGGGGAGCTGGGAAAGATCATTGTGATTATTGAGCCCCAACCTGGAGAAGATGCTCCAAGAACAAAATCTGATCTCTACAGAACCCTAACACCCCCCCAAAGAAAAAGTACAGGAGCTGAGTGTTGTAGAGATCTCCTGAAGGATCGAGGAGATGAGAGAAACAAAATGAATTCCTGAACCCTTTAGATCAGATTTACAAGTTCAATGTCTGATTTAATAAAAGAAAAAAGAAAAACACTTTAAATTTCCATCTAAAATGAACAAACATGACAGTTTAGTAAAATAAGAACCTAAAATCTCACACATGTTGTAGTAGTTCACTTTCAGCTTATCCCTTTCAGGGTCGCCACAGCACCCACTGTTTCACATCAGTGATTTGGCAGAGTTTTTATGCTGGATGCCCTTCCTGACACAACCCTGTACTTGAGGGGCACAGGGACCCAGTTAGGCAGCAGCGTCAAGGGTCTTGTCTAAGGACCCAGTCTGGGTGGGGATCAGTGGACAGCCCTGGGAATCGAACCCAGGGCTCCTGCGTATCAGCCCTTCACCTAGTCCACTGAGCCACCCAGCCGCCCTAAAACCTCACACATAAGCTGTAATAATATATGCACTGCTCACAAAAATTAAAGGAACACTTTTTTATTGGGTCTGGCATGAATTGAATTAAACCTGTCCGATAATTTTCTGGTTGGTTAAGCAGCTGAGGGCCTCGTTAATCAATT
>NC_050520.1:13660643-13663737 GCF_002922805.2 Oryzias melastigma
CATAATTATAACTCAAATAAGCATAAAAGGATGAAGAAACAGAAAAATATTATAGTCATATTTTAAAAGATTATTTAATTTATATTCAAAGACATATAAAAAACAATAAACCATTTTCACTTTATTTGATTTGTAGGTCAGGAAGTCTTCTAGATTGTGATGCTTTTGCTCACATCTTGATCCTTTTTCCATCTGGAACTAATTTCCAGATATTATTCTCCTCCACCAGTGTCGGGTAAGTTACTTATAAAAAGAGAAGTTAAATTAGTTTACTCAGGAAAGACTAGAGGATCTCCTGGCCCACCAGCCGTCCCAAGTTAATCACGGTGGGTCTCGTAAGTCACACTTTGACAGATTTACAGTCAGATTTGCATTAGCCAGTCGTCTAAAAACAACCTGAAACAAAGGCACCTGCCAATAGCCCTTTAATAAATCCAATTTTGTCACAAACCTTGCCCCTCCAACCAAATCAACACAATCTTCAATACAGGGAAGAGGGAAGGAATCCAGTCTAGTGACCGTGTTTATCTTGCGAAAGTCGGTATAAAAGAGGAAAGTCTGATCAGGTTCTGGCACCAACAAGCACGGCGAGGCCCAGCTGGAATTAGAAGGTATGGCAATGTTGTTACTGATCATGTACTCTACCTCCAAATCAAGCAGTTTTTGCTTCTCAGGGTGAACCCTATAGAAACGTTGTCTGATAGGATCAGCATCCCCTAAATCAATATCATGTTCTATCAAGTGGGTACAAGACGTAGTGTCCCGGAAAAGGTATTAAAACTGGCGTATCACACCAAGTAAAGGGTCACGCTGGGAGGCCATCAAAGAGTCCAAAGAAGCTTCTAAAGAGGTTAAATTATTCAGAGAACTATACACCCCAAACTCTTTCTGATCCCTTAACCATTCCTCCACTATTGGAGAAACCACCAGAGAAACAGATGAGGAGGTCTGCAGACCAACACCCCGAATCACGAGAGATGTAAAGCCGGAGTCACACAGGACGCGATAGCGCCGCGCAGCGGCGCGGAGCAGAGAGCGCGCCGCTTCGCGGCGCTCTATTGGTCACACCAGACGCGATTTGTTTCCGCGACGGTCGGCATGCGCTTCTGCTAGAGCTATTGCTTTTTTGCCATCATGGTCATTAACCAGGATATCTCCCCGTGTTTCTGCTAAAAGGAGATGGTCTCTGCCCCTGTCGACACAGACCCCGCCCCCCAACTCCGCAGTCGGCCCACTTCATTGATCGGCTTGTGCGCGCGTGTGCGTGTCTGTCTGTTCTGTTGTGTGTCTGTGTGCACGCACGCAGGTGTTTCCGTCGGTCAATTAATAAACTAAAAATATTACCAGATGTTTCTTCCCAGAAGAACCGCTCCTCTGCCTCTCTCTCGTTCAAACGCAGCCCCGTGTCCCGCTCCAGTGTGCCCCCACTGCCCCGTCTGCCCTGCTTTTTTTCCTCCCAGAACCCTGCAGACCAGCACACCCGCTCCAGAGATCTGTGGTGTGCGGAGTGGGGGCTCTCGCGCACGCGTGTCTGTGTGTTTTGATTGTATGCATATTTTCATCTCTACTGTCTGTTTAGACACAAAAACTTGATAACATTTGTCAATTGCGGCGTTTTATTGTGAAAAATTGGTTCTATTTTGAAAATAAACCGGATTTTCTCATGTATTTCGATGCAACTTCCTGCCAGTATTGACGCGGAGCGCTCGCGTCGCGTGGAAGAAATAGGCCAGACGCCGAAACGTTGCGCTGCACCGCGCGGACCCTCCGCGCCGCTGCGCGTCGCTCCGCGCTTGGTGTGACCGACGCCATAGGTTAACATGGGCGCCGAATGGAAGTGCACGCCGTTCCGCGCCGCTTTGCGGCGCTATCGCGTCCTGTGTGACTCCGGCGTAAGGTTTCAAAAAGTTCACATGAGTCAACTGAGTCTTATTCAGAAAGCTGCCGAAAAACAGAATGAGGACCTGTGTACTTCGCTTACAAAGCCATAACCTGTGTTGGAACCCCAAGACACCGCTTATGGGGTCCCTTTGTGTCTTAAGTGATTATGTATAAAGGGGGAGAGCACCCAGCCATCCCCACGCCAAGACCCCCCGCCGGGGGAGCAGCAGCAGCCAGGACCCCCAACAACCGCCACGGAGCCGTGAAGAGAAGAGAATCCGCCCGCTGGGCAATCCCGCCAAACACCCAGATCAAGGCATGCAGGACCTCCGCAGAGGCCCCCCCACATCCAAGAGCAGGAAGGCACAGGAACACAGAGAGTGAAGGCCCCAGCCCAGCCAGAAGAGCAGCCCCCCACCGTGACAGGAGGGCCAATGCAAGCCCCCCGCTCGGAGAGCCCCCCAACCCCAGAAGAGCAGCCCACCACNGTGAGGCAAGAGCGCTAACCACTGCGCCACCGTGCAGCCCAGTCTGTAAATAATTTCAGATTTTTTGTCAACGAAGGGGTAGATGGTGTCACAAACCAAATCAAAAATCCACCAGTGATGCGTGCTGTCATTATTCCCTCGCTTTATCTGCTTGTCAGTCTTCATGTTTGTAGTTTTTGACCTGCCTGTTGCAAACTTTCCATTGTGGACATGTTGTATCAACCTTATTGATGTAACACAAACTTTTACTTAGACTTCTGCAAAAAGCATTCAAACTCATCATGTGTCCTCACCTTTTCCTGCAGCTCTGCTCCTCCTTAAACTGTTGTGAAACTCAATGAAAAGAAGTAAAGGAAAATAAAGTGTTACATGTGCTTTTTTAAGTCTTGGCAAAGCTTTTCAGAACCTTCACAATATGTTTCCCACTCACTTAGTCATCACAGTGTCTTACACAAGGACACTTCCGCATGTGCGGGAAGGAATACTACTACTTCTAGTAGGTGGCTTTTTTTTTTTTTGACTCCATGCTGATTAAAGGCGTTCAAATATCCCATGTGGAATTAAAGGAGTCTAATAAATCAACTTTATATGTTCACCATCAATTTTTACCTCAAGGTGCCAGAATGTATGTTCTAATGTGTTGTCGTGTTTGTTGAAAATACAAAAATATGATGCGTTTTAACTAGGGATGTCCCGATCAGGTTTTTTTGGGCCCGATCCGATTC
>NC_050520.1:13663984-13669933 GCF_002922805.2 Oryzias melastigma
CCCCGCCGAGGAGAGGGGCACCCAAGAAAAATGGAGGCCTCGGAGGAGTGGTGCAACCAAGGCCCCACCAGGCACACTCCCTGGTGGAGTTCTTGGAGAGGCCCAGTTCTCGAGAGCAAGGACCGGAACCTGCACCACTGAGACCTGGACACCCCCAGGCTCCGATGTAGATTGATCCCCTGCTCTAGATCTTAAATCTCAAGGATCCCACTCCCGGCGTGGAGATGAGGCCGGCGGGCCCAGGAGACCGGCACTCAAGAGACAAGACCACCAGGCCAAGGTCCCCCCCACCCCGTCCCCCCAGGGATGGCATTTTTTTCTGCTTCTAAGTATAGACATTGCACGACATTTCCAAGATGACAGGATGTTCTGATTACGCCTCTGCAAAACCACACGAAGAAAAAAAGAGAACCTCAGCAACAGGAAGGAGAAGAAGAAGATATAACCAGCACCTCTTTGCTTCAGACTCAGACTCTTTGTCACTACTTCGATTGAAGATCTATCTTAGATGTTTCATCCCATACCACGGGAACCCATTCAGGTAAAAAAACATCGATTAGATATCTGATATACTTGCCGTCCCGTATCGCAGAAACCCATTCAGCTTAAAAAACATTGATTAGATATTTCATATACTTGCCGTCCCATATCGCAGGAACCCATTCGGGTAAAAACATCGATTAAATAAAGGTTTACACACCCTAGAGCAGGGGTCGGCAACCCAAAGTGTTGAAAGAGCCACTTTGGACCAATACAATAAAAAAGAAATGTGTCTGGAGCCGCATAAATTGAAACGGCTTATAAAAGTCTTACACTGTAAGTAACACATGGAGAATGTGTCGAATAAACGATTATTTAAACGATTATTTCTCCTGCTGTGTGTCCTCGTGACATTTAAGCTTCATTTTTGGCCTCTTGACAAGTTGGTGAGACATTACAGCGTCTATCTAACTGACAAAAGCTGAATAGCCTCATAATGAACATTTGAGCTTTTATTTTGACATCCCTCAATAACACAAGGAGAGGGGGTCCTGATCAGTCTCTCCCTCGTTCTCACTCCAGGTGCAGGAAGAATTCAAACATAACAGGACAAAATCATAAATGTTCAACAGTCAGACAACAAAACACGTTGACGAAAACCCAAACTTAAATCCAATTCCAGTCAGACAGGCAAAAGAACGGGTAACCCACAATTCCTTGCGCTGCCAGACCGACAGCAAGCCCAGCGTATGAATGAATTACAGTTTGTTTCATTGCTTTGATGAAATTAAAGAAATGCAATAAAGAAATACGATTTTTGATGTCATTTTTATTTAGAGGATTTGAAAAAAAAACACAAAAATGTAACGTGCACCTTTAAGGTGCTTCCACACTGGCCGCGTCAATCAAGAGAACACTTTCAATGAAGAGTCAATATAAACGCGTGCACACCTAAATTCCTGCCCTCCAAGTCTGGAGCGCGCGTGAGTCTTATAGTCAGACATTTAAAAGGACAGAGTTGTGAAAACAAAAGTCTTCAGAAAGATTTGGGGGATTTTCAACACTTTTACTTTCGGTTCTCCCTGTTGTAGATGCAGATGAGCGCTAATGAACAGTAAAAATACAATAGAAGGAGAATCTCCTCCCCGCCACGCACCGCACGCGGCCGGTGTGTGAGACCTGCACATCGCCGCGCTCAGCAGGTGATATCCACACCGGAGCAGCGCGGTCACGCACGCAGTGGCGGGGAGGAGATTCTTCTTCTATTCTTCTTCTACTGTTCATTAGCGCTCATCTCATCTTGGTGTCATATTAACCTGACCGGACACAAACCGTAATGATTCATTTCTCCTTCGTGATCACGTTTGGTACTTCTGTGCTTTGAAGCAGACTCCGCCCACAAGCAGCTCCCGCGCTGAATCTTCAATCCGGTTCAAGATTTCCACGCACAGTTACAGCTCTGAGCTGCTGCGACTGTGCGTGGAAATCTTGAACCGGATTGAAGATTCAGCGCGCTCAATGCGTGCCGATTTGTACGTGGAGCTCGTGACCCGACTTCAAAACCCGCGTAGCAACGTGCGCTCACGTGCGCTCCAGACGCACGGGCAGGAATTCTGCTGTGCGCTGACTCAGACGGCGTGGAAGCATCTACACTCATCTCACAACAACTGGAAAACGTAAAGGATGTTTGTGTCATGTTTGTCCTCCTACAGAAATCGTATTAAAACAAAAATATTGTGGCAGCCTGACTGTTAATTTAGAAATAGTTCCTCGTTAGTGGGTGGAGTTAGTGTCTGTTCTTGTGTTGCATTATGGGACTTGAGTGTTTTACCGGCACCATGAGTGAGAGTGGTGTGTGTATGAGTGACGCTCCTCACAGTGTCGGCTGTTCTGTGGCTCCGTGCTGTTAAATAAATGGTGGTCAAAATGTTGACACCTGCTGATTTACATGGCCTGCGTTAACGCTTCTTCCTCCAATCACTTGGGGTCGTGCAATGAATGGGACACAAGTGATCTCTGGATTCAAACCTGCTAGCCATCTGCTTGGTTCTCCCCCCATCCAAATCGCTACAATATATTTCATTCCAACATTTTTTATTACTTTCAAACATTTTCGAAGAAGCGCCAATGAGCCGCAAGGGAGTGCTTAAAGAGCCGCATGCGGCTCCGGAGCCGCAGGTTGCCGACCCCCGCCCTAGAGGGAAGTTCTATAGGGACTCCATATCCGCCTTCGGGTAGATAAAGGAGAAAAATATTACGTTTATATTTTGCCTCTGTTCTTAAATAAACGGGTTGATATACCCAAGATTATCTGTCTTTTCCTTTGTCTGATTTCCCTCATTGGCGACACCTTCACAGACACCAGGTAAGCCCCAGATGCCCACAAAACTAGACAAAAATTAAAATGCTATCTCTTTTATGTACAGGGGATCTGTGTATCATATATAGGGATAGTCCTCAAGTTCCTGAAAGTCAATTGAGAGGGTCTGACAGGGAAACCTAATTCCTATTTGCGAGTCCTAACTGTCGTGAACATTTAGGTGGTTGTCTTATATGTTCCCTATCCCACAACAAATGAACACACTGTAGTTGGTAGGCAGACCTAGTGTGGATCTTTCCCAAGTGCCTTGTAAGTCCTAACTGAGGTTTTCTAAGGGTAACAACTAAGTAAATCGCAGTAGGCCACCTCACGGAAGTCTCACCCATGAAGAAACATCAAAGAGAGGAGCCAAAGCTTCCACATTTGAGCAGTTCCGGTATAGGCGGCGGCACAGCACCTGGTCACCTGGAAGAAACTCACGGCGTTCAGCAGCCATGTCAAATCTAGACTTCATCTTAGACTGAGTAAATCGTGGTCGTTTCCTAGCCAAAGCCCTAGCCATAAAAAGCCTGTCCTGAAAACCATTTACATAGTCCAACAAGTTCTGAGGGGGATTGCGGTCAGACACAGAATCCCGCAAGAGTACCCCTGACAGTATGACCAAAGACCAAATCATTTGGACTGAATCCAGTAGACTCCTGAACCACCTCTCGAGCAGCCAGCATCATCCAAGGTAGGACATCCTCCCAGTCACCTTTTAACTGAACATAAAAAACATGCAACATTGATTTCAGTGTCTGATGAAATCTCTCCAGAGCACCCTGACTTTGAGGATGGTAAGCAGCAGAAAGGTTTTTCTTCACTCTTAGCTGAGCCAAAACCTGAGTAAACAGATTAGAACAAAAGTTAGAGCTCCGATCGACTGAATTACCCGTGGAACACCAAAAACAGAAATGAACAGAGATAACGCACGCACCACAGATTTAGCTGTAATACTCCGCAAAGGATATGCAGGATACCGCGTGTTCAGACACATCATGGTCAACAGATAACAAGCACCCGACTCAGAACGTGGCAAAGGGCCCACACAATCAATAAGAAGATGCTCAAAAGGAGGGCCAACGGTCGGAAATGGGAAGAGTTAATTACACAGATGATAAAACTCAACAAATACAAATTTAAATAAACTACAATTATTGAATCAAACAATTTGAATTTTTCTTTAGTGCTAAAGAGCTGCAATTTAGGGATAAAAGAGATACATGAGGTTCCAGAGCGTCAAGTTGCAGACCTCTGATCTAAACAGACGAAAAAGACTTTTGTGGGAAAACATGATAATGAAACATTGTATTTATATTTTGAAAGATATAATTTAGAAGCCCCCCCACAATTGTTTTATTTTTGTTAGTTAATGGTGTAAAGCACCTTGCATGTTGTGCATATTTTTGTGCATATTTTCAAAACACCACTAGGTGGCGTTCGCTGGACTTTGAGTAGAGAAAACCGCAGAAGAAGACGATCAGAACGAGAGAAAGAGAGAGATTAGCAAGCAAGTTAGCTGATGAGATCGTGGATTGTGACGCTAAACAGAGAATTGCAGTTGCTCTTTCATGTTTTTGGACAATAAAACAACTGAAATCTACCAGGAAGCCTCCTTATCTCTTCACAAGTGCAACAAAATTTGGTAGCAGAGGATGGTTCAGCTGTGCGTGGAAAGTCGGTGAGTCGGACTGAAAGGAAGAGGGCACGATGGATCTTGAGCAGCTACAGGACAAGCTAAGTGAAGCCTTGGTGCAGCTACAGCCTGAGCAGCTACAAAAGGTATGTTCTTTTGCCAAGATTGATCCGGGACCGTCATCCAAAAAGCACACGCTGATAAGAATGATCAGTGAGGAGGTTGAAAACATTGTTGAAAGTGAAGAGGAGGACGTAGCGCGCGTTTTTCTGCTAAAGCTAGTTACCTATGCTAATGAGGCCAAGCCAGCCACACCACCGCTGCTGCAGACAGCAGACACAAGTCATGATGCAGAAGCTCTTGTGAATTTACAAAAGCAATATGCGGCTCTGCAGGAAAGTTTTGTTGAGTCTAGTAAACGGATTGAAGCAGAAATGGAAAAAATAACCATGAGAGGGACAGGCCAGGCAACAAGTCACCCGAGTCTGAGGTCGCATGTGGTCCCCCCTGCCCCTACACTGCCTGAAGTGACCATTAGAAAAGAGTTTCGGATCAATGGCCAGATTGGAGAACGGGGACAAAGGGACAAATTATCCTATTCAAATCTCATCCACCAGATTGATATGGGCCTAAGGAGAAACCACAGTGAGGCTGAGATAATTGAAGCGGTTGTCAGAGCAGTGAGTCCCGGTCTCAGCTTGCGTGATATGCTGGAGATAAAGTCAGATCTCACCCTCTCACAGTTACGAACAATCCTGCGTGGACATTATAAAGAGGACAGTTCCACTGATCTTTACAATTGCCTGATCAATCTCACTTAGGACTGTAACGAGTCACCACAGAACTTTTTGTTTCGAGCCATTGGGTTAAAAGAAAGACTAATGTTAGCATCAAAAGAACCTGGTTCGGAAGAACAGTACAGCCCAGAGTTGATTCAGAAAAAGTTTCTCAGGGCTGTGGAAACTGGACTGCTGAGTGCTGATGTAAAATATCAACTTAAACGTTATTTGGAGGATCCAGCTGTAACCGATGAGCAACTGATAGCCAAAACAAATTCTGCTGCTAGTCTTGAATGGGAAAGAAACCAAAAGTTGAAAAAGCACATGAAAGAACCCAGAGTCAAAGAAGTCAGAGTGGAAACTCAAGCAGGTCCAGATACAGCAGTAGCCAGTGTGAACAGCCAACCATGTCCTTCTGTAACGACAAAAGGTAAAACACCTAAAACACCGAACACAACCCGCACTGAATCAGAGCTTCTTGACATGGTAACACAGCTTAAAGGTGAAATGGAAGAGATAAAGGAAGCTATTCGTGAATCTCCCCGAGCCCCTTTCCATTTCAGAGCCAACAGGAAACGAGGGTGCAAGAGCTGCCAGTCTGCCAATAATGGAGATCAATGCAACCACTGTTTCAAATGCGGGAGGAGTGGTCACCTGTCACGGGACTGCAGATCTGGGAAACCACAAGGAACAGG
>NC_050520.1:13670010-13680287 GCF_002922805.2 Oryzias melastigma
GGAAACGAGGGTGCAAGAGCTGCCAGTCTGCCAATAATGGAGATCAATGCAACCACTGTTTCAAATGCGGGAGGAGTGGTCACCTGTCACGGGACTGCAGATCTGGGAAACCACAAGGAACAGGACAGGTAAATATGGCTGCTAGTTCTGTCATCACCACACCCACACAAGCGGAGACGCAAGAGCTTTACAAGCTGGTTACTGACAGCATTCAGAAGTTGGAAGCAAAGTTGGCGATGAAAACGGAGACAATCCTGGAAAAAGAAACGTTTGGTGTCAATCTACTGTCCCCTTGTCGCAGATCACAGCTTCTCAACTTGATTGGAAAAAAATATGTGATTAACTGCTCACTTAATGATGTGGAGACAAAAGCTTTGTGGGACACAGGGTCGCAGGTCTGCCTCATGAATGAGACTTGGAGACAACGTAACATGCCAAACACAGCAGTCAGGGATCTAACAGAGTTAGTGGGCCCTGATGTGTTGGATGGGAGGGCAGTAAACCAAACACCTATTCCATTTACCGGATGGGTGGAGGTCACTTTTAAACTTCCTACAGACAGCCGTCCGAAAACTGAGCTTCTTGTCCCAGTTTTAGTTGCATCCGGAGCAGGAGTAGCAGATCAACCCATAATTGGATTTAATGTGATTGAACAGATCCTTAAGATGGGCATAGAACCCCCTGATGCAATCAGTGATGCAGTCAGCGCAGCTTTTTCTTTTGATTGTAAAAAGATGGAAGTTTTCCTGAAAGTGATGCAAAGTGGAGATGATGGCTTGGGGGAAGGCATTGTAAAATCAGGTAGTGACAAAGTGATTGTTTCTGCTGGCCAAACTAAAACAGTAAAGTGCTTTGTCCGAGCTGGAAAGCTGTCAGACACGCAAGATGTTCTATTTGAGCCGAGCCAACACACTCAATTACCAGAGGGGTTGCAGGTGCAGAGTGGTGTAGTTCATTTAAAAAGAGGAAGCCGGTCAGCATTTACTATCCCAATTACAAACGGTACTACTTATGACATTCAACTGCCAGGTAAAACCATTTTTGGACAGACGCGAAGACTCAAGGTCATCTACCCTGCAGAAATGAGACCCACTACTGTTGACCAGGTAGTGACAAACACAGGAAGCACAAAGGCAGAAAACGGTGAATGTAAAGAAACAGACCACGCTGGAAAAGAGCCACTGGATGCTTGGGAACCCCCAGTTCCACTGGAGCACCTTTCCCCATCCGAGAAAGAAAAAGTGAAACAACTTTTAAGGGAGGAGAGAGACGCTTTTGCACGTGACGAGTATGATGTAGGGACAATTCCCTCTCTGCAGTTAAAAATAAGATTGAACGACCCCACCCCTGTTAAAAAGACATACATTTCAGTCCCAAGGCCACTTCATAAGGAAGTAAAAGAATATTTGGAAGATCTGTTAAACAGGGGCTGGATAACCAAATCAAAGTCATCATACTCCAGTCCCATTGTCTGTGTGCGAAAAAAAGATGGGGGCCTTCGCTTGTGCTGTGACTTCAGGGAGCTGAACAAAAAGTCAATTCCCGATCGCCACCCTATTCCCCGTATACAGGACATGTTGAACAGTCTGAAGGGAAGTGCCTGGTTCTCAGTCCTCGATCAAGGCAAGGCATATCACCAGGGCTTCCTGGAAGAATCCAGCCGTCCCCTCACTGCATTTATCACCCCCTGGGGTCTCTTCGAATGGGTAAGAATTCCCTTCGGTTTGTCCTCAGCTCCAGCCGCATTCCAAAGATCAATGGAGGAGTGATTGTGGGGGTTGAGGGATGATATTTGTCTGCCTTACCTCGATGATAATCTTGTTCATTCGCAGACTTTTGAAGATCACCTGCGGGATCTCAGAAATGTCCTGCACAGATACAAGAGCCATGGAGTGAAGCTGACTCCTCGTAAATGTGAGGTCTTCAAGAAAAAGGTACGTTTCCTTGGCAAGTTAATCACAGAAGAAGGCTATACTATGGACCCTGCTGATGTTGCCCCAGTGCAAGCCCTGAAGCATAATCAGCCCACAACTGTAGGAGAGTTAAGAAAGCTGTTAGGTTTTGTTTCATACTACCGCAGCTATATTCCAAACTTCTCCCGAATAGCCAAGCCTTTATACGACCTCCTGAGTAATGACAAAACAGGCACAGCAAAGCAAAATCCAAGGAAACAAATCAAAAGAAAACAAAGCAATTTTGGCCAGTTGTGCTCATCACACAAAATTAACTGGTCTCCTGAGCACCAAACAGTGTTGTCCCAGCTCATTGATTTTCTGTCCCAGCCCCCAGTGTTGGGGTACCCAAACTTTGAGGAGCCATTTATTGTCCACTGTGATGCTTCCCAGGAAGGGCTAGGAGCAGTGCTATACCAGCGACAGAATGGGAAACTCGTGGTGATAGCATACGGGTCAAGAACTCTTACTGCCCCGGAGAAGAACTACAACCTTCATTCAGGGAAGTTGGAATTCCTCGCCTTGAAATGGGCAATAAGTGAGAGGTTTAGGGATTTTCTGTATTACTCCCCACCATTTACAGTTTATACAGACAATAATCCTCTCACGTATGTGCTATCCACCGCAAAGTTAAACGCCACAACACAAAGGTGGGTTGCAGAGTTTTCAGTTCGTGATCAAGTACCGACCTGGAAAAGCAAACAGGGATGCAGATGGCCTCTCACGAATGCCCCTAGATATGGAGCAATACATGAGTAAATGCACACAAGATGTTCACCCCGATGTAATACAGTGTGTGGTACAAGCAGTCAGCGTAAAGTCACAAAAGAATGAGCCATGGCTTTGCCCAGTAACCATTTCTACTCTCATCAGTGAAGCTGAGCAAACAGTAAATTCTATTGCAGAACTTCCAAAAACTGTCTTGATAAAAGCTCAAGAAGAAGATGCAGTCCTAGGAGATGTTGTGCGTTATGTTGAGTCAAATCAATGGCCAAAAAGCGGAAAACATCTCAACAGCAAAGTTGCAGCATTACTGAGAGAAAAGCACAAACTGAAAAAGGGTGAAGATGGGCTAATTTACAGACATACTGCATCCCGCACCCAGCTACTCTTGCCTCAAAAGTTTCACAAGCTAGTCTACAAGGAGCTTCACGAAAACATGGGCCATTTAGGGGTAGAAAGAGTCATGAATCTGATCAGAGAGCGCTTTTACTGGGCTCACATGCAAAGAGATGTGACGCATTACATCACAAAAGTGTGCAGCTGCTTAAAAAACAAGCGTCCCAACAGACCCACAAGAGCCCCTCTGACTAACATCGTCACCACCTACCCTTTTGAGCTAGTCTCTGTGGATTTTCTTCACTTAGAAAGATGCAAAGGTGGCTATGAGTATATTCTGGTTGTGATGGACCATTTTACCCGTTTTGCTCAAGCTTACCCCTGCCGCAACAAAGCCGCCCACACTGCCGCTGAGAAGATCTTTGGAGACTTTGCACTCAAGTTTGGGTTCCCCACTCGTCTCCACCACGACCAGGGAAAAGAATTTCAAAACAAACTCTTTGCAAAGTTACAGGAGTATAGTGGTGTGGTGGGCTCAAGAACAACTCCGTACCACCTGCAAGGAAACGGGCAAGTGGAGCGGTTTAACCGCACTTTGTTGGCTATGCTCAGAAACTTGCCAGAAGCAGACAAGGCTGATTGGAAGTCGTCTCTTGCCAAGATGGTTCATTCCTATAACTGCACAAGGAGTGAGGCAACAGGATACGCACCCTATTACCTTTTGTTTGGCCGAAGCCCAAAGCTGCCTATTGATCTGATGTTTGGTCTTGAAACCAGAGAGCAGAGTTCATCTCAACAGGACTATGCTGAAAAATGGAGAGCTAAAATGACTGAAGCTTACAGATTAGCCGCCAAATCAGCTCAAAAGGAAGCCATGAGAGGAAAAGCCCTGTACGACAAAAAGACATATGGAGCAGAGTTGCTCCCTGGTTCCAGAGTGCTGGTGAGAAACTTAACAGAAAAGGGCGGCCCAGGAAAACTAAGATCATTCTGGGAAGAGCGAGTCTATGTAGTAACTCAAAGAAAGCACCCAGACACCCCAGTGTATGAAATTCAACCAGCAAATGGCAAAGGACGCATCCGGATAATGCACAGAAATTTACTGTTGCCATGCGACTTTCTTCCCCTGGACACAGTAGAATCTCAACAAGACACAAAGAAAAGAAAAAAAGAAACTAAGAAACAAAGTACGGTAAACACTCAAGAGAGCTCAGCCAATGAGGAAGAGGATGAAGAGGGATGGCGTGCAATTATCGGACTGCAAGCTGGAAATGACACATGTGCTCAAAGGTAGGTGATTTTTTTTTTTTTTTTTTACAAACTTTATTGAACATTTTGACAGATAGGAAAATAGTTAATCAATACAGAAGGGGCGGGGCTTTATACTGGAGCTCAGAGCATGATGACATGAAACTTCTTTATGGAGAAAAATAAGTATCACTCCAATTTATTGCGTCTATAATTCCTGATTTGTGCATAACTTTGAATATGTGTGCATGCAAAATTCTTGATTTGTAACTCATATAATACATTTTGTGCATAAGTACAAAATTACAAGATTTTAATTAATAAAGAATACAATTTACACATGCACTGTGGTGAGACTTATTTCACATCCCAGAGATTCATCGGTAAGTGATGTGTTCAAAAACCTCTAGAATGCTCGGTCGTCAGAGTTTTCTTATCAGTCATTTTTAACTTAGATTGTAAATAATATCTGGTAAAACTTTAGATTTTCCCACTTTCTTAAACAGATATGCCCGATAATTAATATAAAAAGTTTAAATAAGTGTTTTAAGAACATTTATCCCTTTAAAAATACAAATATTTCCCAGAACTGATTGCCTCCTTTCTGCAGCTTCGCCTCTAAAAGTGCCTCTAAGACCGTGCTCTGTCCCAAGAGCTGGTCACAGTCGCATGGACAGCAGGCGGTACCGGACCCTTCTAAACACACGCAGATCGTAGCGGGCTGGTGCTACCAGAACTCTGTAAATTGACTGTATAAAGGTTGGCGGCCTGTGGCGGTGGCAGCACGAGGCCCTTCTAAACACCCACAGATTGGAAAGGTTTCATCATCCCACCGGCCCTTCGATCTGTGGGTGTTTAGATGGGTAAAGCGCTGCTTCCTATCCCCATGACTGTGACCAGCTCTTGGGACAGCCTTGGAGGACGTGCCTCCAACACGTCCTCGACACCTCCTTTCAGAGGCACGGCTGCAGAAACGAGCCAATCAGTTCTGGGAAATATTTGTCTTTTTAAAGGGATAAATGTTCTCAAAAAGCTTGTTTAAACTTTTTATATTAGTTATCGGGCATATCAGTCTAAGAAAGTGGGAAAATATTGAGTTTTCACCGGATATTATTTAACATTTTAAGCTCAAAGTGACTGATAAGAAAAAAAAAAAAACTATGATGACTGAGCCTTCTAGTAGTACTTGAATGCATCACTTACAGACCAATCTCTGAGACGTGAAATAAGTCTCACCACAGATTTGTGCGTTACTGATGTTTTCTGAGTGCATAAAAAGTGCTTTGTGTGTAATTTTTAAAGATTTGTGTGTGTAATTAGTTTTAAGGTGTTGTAATTTTAATTTGTGCATGTGTAAATTGTATTTTGTATTTATTTTATTTTGGAATGTTTGTACTTATGCACAAAATGCATTGTATGCAGGGCCGGATCTAGCCAGCCCCTATTGGGGGTGCAAACAGAATATCAGGGGGGGCAAGTTTAGGGATACAAAATGGTTCTGGTGTGAAATCCTCCCAAGCCTATAAAAAGCCCCAATCCGATAAAAATCCTTATCATGTCTGTGTGTCATTTTTCTTCCGAAAGAGAACAATGTAATAAGCAATCGTTTTGTTTTTGCATTTCCGAGTATTTCTCCTTTTAAATCTCAGTCAAACAAACTTTTTAAATGAATGATCTTCTTTCCATCAACAGCTCTGCTGCACATGCACTAAACCCTCATCTGTTCCTAGTGTCTAGTTCAGGTTCTGGAGAAGAGAAGATGGTATCTTCACATTGACTGCAGTCAAATGAGCCGCCGTTCACATTTCTGTGGTCAAATCAGCATCACTGGATTTTTGGTGTGAGTTTCATCCAATACTTACGGTAGCAGGACTGAGAACGCTGGAAAATCTCCACCAGACTCCACGGAGCTTCTTGATGTGACCACGGAAATGTGAACGGCGGCTCATTTGACCGCAGTTGGAAAGGATTGTAAATCAATGAAAGAGCATTTTGATGTTAGCTTTGATTATTTTATCAAGAACTCTGAGAAACCAATGATTGAATGTATTGATCACAGCCAATAAACATTGGAGAATTAGCTAAAAGAGTCTTTGGTGAACTGGAAGGAGAAAGAATCAGGATTTTGGAGGAAGTTCTGTCCATGAAGATCTTCACTTCCTCGTCCAGCTGACATCCAGATCAAAAGTCTGTTTGCTTATCCGTCTCTTTTTGGTCCTTTTTAGGACATCTTATTTATTACTTTGAGTCATCTTTATTCATTTGCAATAGTTTCTATTTGGTTTATTTTTTTGTCTTAAAATATATATTTATGTATTTCTTGTTGCTTTTTGTTTACTTCTTTTAATGTTCTGTTTAGCCATTTATTATTTTGGGTTTTTTTGTATTTTTATTTTTTATTATGTTTATTTTGTCACTTTATTTAGGGTTAGTTTATAAATACAAAACTATTTTAACTATTAAAACAGCCAACACACTTTCTTTGAAGCAGATGATAAAAAAATTTCTGCAGAAAATCTTGATTCCTGCTTCAAAATTGCTTTAAAAAATCCATGGATGAGAAAATCTTCAGTGATAAGAGAATGTATTTTCATCAGCAGGGAATTAGTTCAAATCCAGCATTTGAAATCCTGTTGTGTAGTTTTGGTATTTTGTTGAATCGTTTCTTGTTATTTTCACTAAATTATACACTATAAATATTAATCAACAATATCACAGTAATTCTTTAAATTTCATAAGGCATTTTCTAGGGATGTCCCGATCCGATCTCGTGATCGGAAATCGGGGCCGATCGAGTGGTTTTGGACTCGATCGGAATCGGACTCCTTTGTCCGATCAGGATCGGATATTTCATTTATTCTCATTATGATCATCGCTTTATATTTCATCTTACCATTTCGGATAAATACTCCACTAGAAGTCTGCATGTCATGAAAAGATCACAAAATGTCATCACCAGAAAACGCAGCAGAAAACAGCAGCAGGGCTAACGTAAACAAAGCTAGCTAGAAAGCTAACTTCCGGCACCAATAACTCTTTTAAAAACGCTTTAAACTGACAGCAAGTGTGTGCTGTCCTCACTGCATGTGACTTTATGCTGCTAGACAGCCAGCGAACAAATACAAGCACTGCCAAGATGAATTAAAAGTTGCTTCTTTAATATCTCTTCCTCTTGAAAATTACTTGTATGATTATTTGTAACTGAAATAAAAAGAAAAAAAAAACGTGTTCACAGACATTAGCCTTCAAAACAAAGTAAGACAGGCCTATTGCTAACAAAAAGTTTGTCAAAACATTTAAGTTGCACAAAACACAGCCAAACCACATCCTAAGACCATCAACTTTACATTTTTTACTTGCAAAGACGGAAGAATCACAACACTCGCGCACACAGTGCTGACTCAGCACAAACATGGCCGCATCTCCGGTGAAAATGTGCTCGATTAAACAAAAGACAACACGGTGAGAGCACTCACTCTAACTTAAATTTAAAAACGAAACTTAACTGGAATGACAGGTGTCTCACTCTGACAGTTTATCCCAAACGAAAAGCAAAGCAGGGTTTACTTAAAACAAATGCTATTTTCACAACTTAACTAAAGCCATTACACTCCCCGCTTGATATAATACCATTATATCACAACTAACATCAACACAAATGTACATAACCTTTTTCAGTCACATGAAATAAGAGCAACAATGTCCGAAACTGGTCTGAGGTAGGTCTTCAAAGTCCCTTCTTTTGCAGTGCGTACTTCCACCTTACGTACTCTACCGTCCTTGCTGTGAAAGGCTTTCACGATCACTCCCAATGGCCACTCATTCCTGTTGGTCTGAGTATCCTTCACCAGAACCACANGCAGAGAACTTCCTTCAGCTCAACCAGGACAAAACAGAAGTTTTATTCATCGGTCCTGAAGACAAGAGAGAGAGAATTTTAACTCTTTTAGACTCTGAGCTGAATTTTATTCCTCATGTTGTGGAGTAAATGGTGGACTGTATCACTGATTCGGGTTTGGGTTTAACAGTAATCAAGATGGTGTGCCGGTCAGAGCACAGGAAGGTAGGAAGAGATGAGGCTCCAGTTGGCAGGTGTTCTTAATTTATTCCAGTGCTGAATAGCATTGCAAAACAAGTCTGTAAATGAAAAAGAATGTCTCTTATAATAACATAAAATGCATAGAAAATACTTAATGTAATTAAATAAAGTATAGAAACAAACAAGAGAAAATGACTGCATCCCCACAAGCCTAGAGTCCTTATAACAAATGAAATAAATAATCAAATCTGCTTTAAACCCAACTTAAATATCATTTCCCAATAAAACTGGCAAAACGGCGACATCTAGTGGTCGAGAAAATTACTGCAGGGAAAGAGGACAAATGCACGTAACTCCCGTTGTGCATTATTAAGCGTCATAAAATATAAAATCCAGCCATACAATTATTTCTTAAAACAAAGGAAACGGAAACTTACTTTTGGTCAATTACTTAAATGAATAATTTAAATGCAGCAACTGGGGTGCACAGAAACGAAACTGGACAGGATTCTCTCAAACTTAGGTTCTCTCTCTGCTGCCTCCGGCACGTGGCAAAACACCACGCCCTAAACGCGCGCACATGTATTACGTGACTTCCCTTTTGCGTCATTTTTTTTTCTAAAACTTTATTACTCGCGCTGGTTGACAGTTTTAACACTGACAGCGCGCAAGGGCGGATATTGTGACGTCACAAAACGTGCAGGACTTCCGGCAGCGGGGGAGGTGGGCGGGGCTTCAGCCGTCACAGGACATTTGCTTACATCATGAAGTGTCTTCATGATGTAAATTTGCGATGACATACTGTGAAGATGACCTCATAAGAGAGGCCCAGAAAGTCACTGACCTGCCCATTTTTTTTCTAGGATGTAACCTCTGCTCCGACAAAGGCGGAACAAATGCACCATAAGCAGACCGCAAACGAAAAGATGGCACCAAACCAGTTCTCTGATTTGTGCAGGGATTTAGNGAAAGTCACTGACCTGCCCATTTTTTTTCTAGGATGTAACCTCTGGTCCGACAAAGTCGGAACAAACGCACCATAAGCAAACAGCAAACACATAAGACACTACATAAAAGATGGCACCAAATCAGTTCTCCGATTTGTGCAGGGATTTAGCAATAACTCTGGGATTTGACTTACACAAATTCTCAGAGTCCCAGAGAATCCAACTGATCTCTGGTCAACCGGACCCCAAATCAAAAAAGATAATCAAGGATCTGATGACAAAAATGGTCAAACGGATCTCAAAATATCTCCAAAAGAGGAATACAAATTCGCCAACAAAAGAATTTGTAATGGACCTTGTCGCCAAGACGGTTCCTAAAGCCTTCACGGAGGTCCTAAACAGCAAGAAAGATGCTGCAGCGTCTCATGCCTGCAACACCTTGATCCTCTTAATAACTGAGGAGGTGTTGAAGCAACTGAGATTTAACCAAGATCCAAGTTTTGACACCAACCTGGACTTGATAATTGCAAGTTTCTGTACATTGCTTGGTGAACTTTGTAAAAAAGCAAGCCAAAAAATGGGAACGAAGCACACAGCTCGCTTCACTGGGATGGATGTGTCTTCAGCAGAAAAAAGTCATGCAGAAAACGCAACAGCATCAAANCACTGTGATGGATGGGTCTTCAGCTGAAAAAAGTCATGCAGAAAATGCAACAGCATTAAAAAAAAGGTGTTGGTCAAGCAAAGAAAGACCTGCATGCAACAAAAGAGGCTCAAAAGATCCTTCTTGAAAAACTGGTGGAGGATCTCATAAACTTCATCTTTAAAAAAAGTAAATCGCACATAAGCCAAGAGAAGTTTGAATGTTACAGGAGGCGCCTCTCTACAAGACTCTGGAGTGAAGCAGAGACCTTGGAATGCTACATAAGTGAGGAAAACTTTACAGGATTAAGCAAAGCCATCTATACAATACTCTGCAAAAATGTAAAGATGAAAGGCATTCCTTTAATGATGGGTATCGACGTTAAGGAA
>NC_050520.1:13680464-13680783 GCF_002922805.2 Oryzias melastigma
TGTCTGTGACTTCACAGTCTCTGTCACACGATGAAGAAAAGATTCCATGGGTCAAGAAGGAGGCATGCAACATCCTGATAAACCAGTATCTCACTGCTTTAATTCCCTTCATCTTTCGAAAATCAGGCTATGAATGTTCGAAAAACAACAGGCGTACTTTTCAAAAGGATGTATAATGTACTGTGGGATCTCTGCATGGATTATGATTACAACTTGACCATTAACTTGGTGAAAAATGATATATGTATTTGTGTATGTGCATTTATATATTTCATTATGATAGCTCACTCTATTCATTAGTTAGTATGACAGAAACATT
>NC_050520.1:13685941-13709275 GCF_002922805.2 Oryzias melastigma
GATTATGAAATGTTCAATAAAAATGCAGGAAGTAAATTATTAACAATTATTAACAGTTTATTTAGACAACAGTAGTGTTTGTGGCGGTGGGGGGGGGGTCTCTCTGAATCACATGGTCATCCCCGGTGGATCCCCCACGCTCCCACTCTTGGCCGTGGACCACGCCCCCGACACCATCCTGCATCTCTGAGTGAGAGTGATTCCTGCTGAGTCGTCTTTCCTCCTGGTCGTGGACTGCACTTCTGCTTCATCTTGACTATGGACTTAATCATCACTCGTCCCTCAGCTTTATCTGAGGGACGAATTGAATTGAATTGAATTCATTGTGTGTGGGATCATGAGTTGTATGTGGTGGGGGTGGTGTGGGGGGAGTGAAGGTTTTCTTTTTGTATATGTTTTTGTTTTTAATGTAAAGCACTTCGAGCTGCGCGAAGTGTGAGAAGCGCTTTTTTATAAATAAAATTTGATTGATTGATTGAACAGCAGAAAACAATGTTCAGAAAAGTCTCTGTCCAGGTGTTCTGCTCGGTCTCTGAACATCCCAGACACACGCACTCTTATAGAAACACACATAGGAATTCCATACATGGGCATAACGTAGCAATGAGGTCAGCTGTTGCTAGGGAGTTGCTAAGCAAAGACAGTCAGTTCTACAGGATATGGCACGAGATGTCACGGAACTAATCCATATAAGGAGTTGTTTTTGAGCACAGAACTTAGACAAAGAAATTCCAGCAGCTTGCTGGACACAGACAGGTGCACACAGACATCCTTCATAAAAAGTTTTCCAAGATACACAGACATAATCTTGTAAATATTTTCAACAGTTTGTTTTTTATTTACATTTTATTTTTGCCACTAATTTATCACATCCTGATGAAGTTAATTTACCATTAAATCAAAATCTCTTTTTCAATTTAGGTAAATGGTTAGACCACCCTGGATAGTTAATTTCATTGACTTATAGTTGTTATATTTTGATCCTTTCATTTATTTTGTGTTGCATACGTTTGATTTGATCAGTTTTGCTACTGTTGTCCCCAGAGGACTTGCTGGAAAACGGAGAAAAGTGTCAAAGTGTCATTCTCTTTGTTCAGTGGAGTTTCTGGCATCAACATCACACAGTGAGGTGCAGAAATCTTGTGTAGTACAGCCACTGAACAGGCTTGTACAACCGCTTTTGGTTGGAATTCTCAGCATATATTCCCACTCACACACTCATTCACACAACGGCAGTTCAGCCCCGCCTGTTTAATGACGTCTTTTCACTCGGTTTGCACCCTGCAGTTAGCTAATTTTATTTAAACCTATACATCAAGTTGAGCTCACACCCTGAACCGGGATTACATTTAACAAAGAAGTGTTTAGGATTACTGAACGCAGCAACCCTCAGTCACCAATTTTTTTTTCTTCCTGTGATGCAAATTGTACTCATCACTTTGTCTCGCTTTTCAAAATCCATCAACTGTCGAGGTCCCAGTCGGTGAGAGGAATCTCGCCACAGAAAGGGTCTTTTCCAAGAAGGTTTGCCAGCCGTGGCCACGGACTCATTCAGTATGATGGATCTGGCTTGAAAGACCAAACTGTTAAAGTAAACTCTGAAAACACAAACAGTATTAATAACGAGACAAAGTCCGAATGCAATTTCTCCGTAGAAGAACCCCTTCCAAAAATCTTTCAGTATGTCTCCCAAGATTTGGGCTGTTGTCAACCGAAGGCAATGCTGGATCAATGTTGGTTTCCTGTCGTCTTGAATATCAGCTGCTCCCCAGGCCTTTCCTGTTATTCTGAAGGTGTGAAGAGTTTTCTTAAAGTGAGAAGAGCAATGGAAAGCTTTTGTATACAAAGCAGAACTTTGTAAGTCTAAGTCTAGCATAGTCTAGCATATTAGGTCAAACAAAGATTGATAATAAAGGGTTGTAAATATCTTCATCATTTCCCTCCTGTTTATTATTCTAACAGCTGTATTCTCACATCATAAGCAGACAATATAATTAATAATATATTAATATATATAAAGAAGAACTCCCTCATAAGTCGAGCATTTTAGTTAGATCACAGTTCAAGCCCAGTTTTAATCAGTACATTGATAATAAACGGTTGTAAATATCTTCAGAGGGTAACTTCAACCACATTATTAACAGGAAAAGGCTTTTCTCTTGTATGGATTCTCATGTGATTAGTTAGGCCGTCTGAACGAGCAAAACTACTATTGCATTCTTTACAGGAAAAAGGCTTTTCTCCTGTGTGGGTTCTCATGTGACCAGTTAGGTGACTTGCACGAGCGAAACATCTACCACATTCTTCACAGGAAAAGGGCTTTTCTCCTGTGTGGATTCTCATGTGATAGGTAAGGGTTTTTGAACAAGCAAAACTTCTACCACATTCTTTACAAGAAAAAGGCTTTTCTCCTGTGTGGATTCTCATGTGGCTAGTTAGGCCGTCTGAACGAGCAAAACTACTATTGCATTCTTTACACGAAAAAGGCTTTTCTCCTGTGTGGATTCTCATGTGATCAGTTAGGCTGCTTGCAAGAGAGAAACTTCTATCACATTCTTTGCAGGAAAAAGGCTTTTCTCCTGTGTGGATCCTCATATGTTCAGCTAGGCTGTCTGCTCGAGTGAAACTTCTATGACATTCTTTACAGGAAAAAGGCTTTTCTCCAGTGTGGATTCTCATGTGACGTTTTAAATCGGAACCAGTTGTAAAACTTTTTTCACATTCTTCGCACCAATGTTTTTTTACTGTTATGGTTCTTGGATGTTTTCTCAGAGAATTTGTCTTGGAGATTATTTTAACAGCAATGTGTTTTTCTGTCTCATTCCTAGTTTCAGTGTCAAACTGACCTTCTGACTCATGAAAGATGTCCATGTTTTTGACACAACTTCTGTTTCTCTGATCTATTCTCTGTGAGTTTGTCTCTCCATATGCTGTAGATTCTTCACGCTGGTATTCTTCCTCCTCCTGGTCATCAGTTGTATCTGTGCCCTGAGTTAGGAGTTGCTGAGAGTTCAGATCTTCTTCATATTCCTCATAAGTCACCATCAAGATATCCGTCTCCTGCTTCAGATCTGGCTGCTCTTCATCCAGGCTGCTGTAGAACTCTTCTGGCTCCTCTTTAATCTGTGGAGTTTCTGCGTCCTCCAGCTTCACGTTGAAGTTTCCCTCCTGGTTCCTCAGAAAATACTGGGGATGAACTGCAGAGACAAAGATTCACAAGATATTAGAGCTGTCAGGTGATTACATTTTTTGATCGCAATTAATTGCATTTTGTCCTGAGTTAACTCGCGATTAATCGCATATTAATATGTGGTCTTTTTTTTAGGAAAAAAATGTGTGCTTCGTGGAATTTAGCAGGTCTACATTAATTATGAAAACAAGAATGGCAAAATTAATAGTTTTCATCAGAAATACTTTATTTTGTAACATTGTATTGAGATAAACTTTCTTAACAATAAAAGGCTGTAACATAAAATGCCTAACAAAAGCCCAAGTGCAAGTGAAGGGCATTTTAAATTCAAAACTTCAATCGTTCAGTAAAATAAAATAAAACACATCCAAAAATAACATTTCCATAACACTTTCATGTTCATTTTTTGTCAGGACCAAATCTTTTCCTCCTCTGCTGAACTACAGTAATCAATGAAATAGAGATTTATCATTTCCAATTAACTTTTGTTTTTTAAAACATTAAAGACTGAGAAAAGCGGGATACTCTGTGGATAGTTTGACAGTCTGTTACTGCCGCCGCGTTCTCTGGCTGCAGCTCGATGCAGCGACGTGTCCAGCGGAGCTCACGTCATGAATATGCCGGTGTAGGTAGCAGAAGTGCTCGGCCTGTCAGATCGGCTCAGGGGCTTGCGACTAGTGATGACGTCACACAACTGTAACAAACGAGTTGGCTAATTTGCTGCTATTCTGTACTGAAACTGACGTTTACAATAAAGTTTATTTTTAAAAAAAGAAAAGAAAAAGTGTTAAGATCTGCTCGGGCTATTATTTATTATTTTGGCCCTCGGTGTTTGTGTAACAGAGCAGAACGTGAGTTGCATATTCTAGCGGGACTTCATCCGGTCTGTGCGACCAGTTCAACATTGGCAGGATGTAATTAGAAAAAATACGCGCGAATAATTACTTTCTTTTAATGTGCGACCAACTACAAGCCAGCATGCTACTCGCTAGCACCCACTTTAGCTCGGACATCATGCTTCCCAGCCTGATTTCTCTCTATTAAAATAACGATCATTATCCTGTGATGATTCCTCTCGATTGGATTATTTAATTGTCAAGGTTTTTGCGGCTGATTGCAAATATTCCTTCTCCTTTTGTGATTCTTAACGTATTTGTTCGGACCTCCTCGTTATTTTACACGGGAAGAATCCGTGCATTGTTATGGCGGAAGTGTCTGTGTAATTCCCCGTGTCACGTGACAGTGGTCTAATAGTCCGGACCAATCACAATCTTACACGTCATCTAGTCGCAAGCCCCCGATCCGATCTGACAGGCTGAGCACATCTTCTACCTACACCGGCAGACAGACCGTTATGCTGGGATTGGATCACGCTTAAACCTCCTAAACATTTAAAACGTCCCCCGGTGCGCTTGCTGTTCGGAACGTCCGCAGCTCTCGGGACGTGGTGCCGGACGCAAGCCGGTACCACCAGACGTGGTACTGGACGCGAACCGGAGCTGGGTTAGGGTGCAGGAGCTCTCCAGGTCCTAGCGCCGGCCGGTTTTAGCTCGCAGCTCGGTGTTTGGAGACCCGCCCGTGATCTAGTGAGAGCAGCCGGTGAGTTGGAGGGCGGGACGCCCGTGCACGCGGTATGGAAAGGCACGTATGAGAATGTCCCATTGACTGTAAAAATAATGGACTTATCGAACTATGAGGTCCCCTCATTATATACAGTCTATGGAAAATCCGCGATTAATGCGTCAAAAAAATTGTCGGCATCAAGCACGTGTCAGATTAATGCGTTTTTAACACGACAAATCTGACAGCCCTACAAGATATTTTTCAGGTATGCTTACGGAGACCTTTTATCTATTTACTTTCTTCTTTTCTGTAGTTTTCTTTGAGTTTATGTGTCATCTGAGTAAAAAAGAAACATTAAAAACCAAAATATCATCTGGAGACGATGTATTTTTGCTCTGAAATGCAGATTAATGTAGGACTTTCTGTTTACAAACTAAAACAAAGCCGAAAGAGCCGCGGTACCGCCAACGAAAGTAAACATCTTCATGACGATGAGGCTTCCGGTTTTCAAAGTAAAACTAGCGAGAGCTTTTTCCTGTTCAGGAACTGAGACTGAAGTTCCGCTCACAGACATCACTTCTGAGAAAACGAATTAGCTTTAACATTGGAGCTTTAGCTTTAGTGTTTACATTTTTTTGGTTATGGTAACTCTTCAACATTTGACACAATTAACGAAACTCCATCTTATTCTGAAGAAACAGCCTCGCGCTGCTGAAAGGTGATGTAATCACCGTGAATCAGCTGATTCTGCAGCCAAAAAAAGAACTCTTTTCATATGAGTTCTCCAACAATATGTGATGATTAGAACGTAAAATATTGAAGAACTTTGAGGATAGAAAACTGTGGAGAACGTTTTCAGGTTTTGCTGTTAAATGATCCAAAACAGCAGTGATTTTTATCATTTTTATGTTGTTTTACTGATGAACCAGAAGATTGATTAAAAAAAAGTTTAAAATGACCAAATGTATTTTTATCTGAATCTTTGTGTTTTTTTTAATCAGTTTAGTTGATTCTGATCTCTTGTTCTAAATAAATGTGTAAATGATGATTAAATAAAAATAATTTCAATTTTCATCCATCCAGTAAATAGACATACACATCGCAATAAACATAATATTAAGAAAGAATCGTGGTTCGATTTGTGAATCGTTGAGCTTGATTCGTGAATCGAATCGGATCACTATCAAAGTGATGATCCACAGCCCTAATATATATATATATATCAGTGGCGGGCCGTCAGGGCCTGCAAGGCCTTCTCTGCTGGCCTAAAAATATCTGAATCACAGACTGATATTAATTATTATTTATTTCCGTGAATACGTATTCTATAATTCCAAATGCTCTGTCTTCGTCCTTTCATTGCTGTCTCCCTGGTTGCGCTGCTTCCAGACGTGTATTTTCCTATTTAAGCATTAACCAATCACATTGCTGCACCATTTGTTGCTAGGGTCAAAGAAATCTGCCCGGAGGCCTTCACAATCAGTTCTGCGGGCCCAGTAGCATAAAATAATAGTCGACCGAACGGTTGCTTCAACCAATCAGATTTGGAGTAGGCGACTCCAACGCCAGCTAGCGGGCGCACGGAAACGTCATCATTTTCACGAGCTGTGATTGGATAGCTCGCAGCTCTCTCTGGTTCTGCGTTATGTGACGGACACAGGTGTCGAGGAGCGGCGTGTCAGGTTTGAAGATGTTACCAGTGGAAAGCGTCTCATCGTCTGATTTTTGGTGGAAAATGAATGTCTAGGTAAAGTTGTGGCACAGTTTTGTCTGGCACGGGTAAAGGAGTTCCGTGACTCCGTTGAGCGGGAGTGAAGCTGAAATCTACGAGGCCCCCTGAACGCACCGCGGGCGCTCCGAGCTCACGAAGAGGTGCAGCGCAAAATCCTCGCGCGCACTACTGACAATATTATTTTCTACACACAGACCAGATTTCAAGATCACAAAAACTGATGTTTGTCTCCCTCCTGGACCACAAGAGGCTTCAGGAATACCAGAACAATTCCCACATGCAGCATTTTCCAGCTTATCACAGCCACGGAACACTTTCCATCTGCGAAACGCACGGATTCTGCACGACAGAGTGATTGAAATCTTCTTGAGGATAGAAAGGATGGATTTTGTGTTTAAATAATCTGGATTTTTGGTGAGTAAAATTTTACTATATCCCTACATAATATTGAAATTTTATCAGGTTATTGTTAATGCTTTTGGTGTGTGTGTGGCAGTTGTACCTGCACTAGAAGTTTTATTGCCATAAAATAGTTAATGAGGGTTGGATTGATTCAGATGGAGCACTACTGAAGGCCTAGGTGTGAAATGCACGGCCCGCCACTGATATATATATATAAAAATACATATATATAAAATTTTGATTCTTGTCCTTAGGTCATGACAGTAAAGGGGGGGGGGGGCTGCATGGCAGAGTTATTGATTACATCAAACTTTTAAGTTATTTTATTTACGTTTTTTTAAAGATTACGTTTTAATTTTTTTTTTACATGAAATGAGTCGTGCATCAAACTGCTTAATATATAATCCTTGTAATTTGGCACCTCCATCAGTGGTTTGGCGCCCTAGGCGGCCGCCTAGTTCACATATGCCCGGGGCCGGCCCTGTCTGGACCCCATAAGCAAGGGCTGGGTATCGGTTATAATTTCCAGAAACGATTCGATTCACAAGAGCCTGAATCGATTTGATTCCGATTTTTCCAGATTCTTTCAATTCTTCCATTCAAATCAATTTTAAGTTTACAAATTTATACACATTTGTTTAGAAATACAGTAAAAATCTATTATTTAATTTGAATATATTTATATAAATCTGATACAGTTCACATATTGTAAAATTTATTAGGGAAAGGTAGCGATTACGCTATAGAAGTACACTTTGTTCAAGAAGAACAACAGTAAGAGGGGGAAAAAAACAATGTTTTAGTCCACAAATAGTTACTTAAAAAATTTTTCCTTAAGAGTTTGGAAAATTCTTGTCTTTAAGTAAATAAAGATGTTCATTTAGTCAGGAATATTTAGCATTAGCCGCCCTATGAGAAATTCTATTGAACGTTAGCATCAAGCTAGCGAACTTTAGCTTTGTGTGCTAAATCGATTTATGTCTTTTGTCAATCAATTATTGATCTATTAAGCTCAAATCAATTCAAGTTGATTAATCGATATTTTCCACCCATCCTTACCCATAAGATAGCACAGAGATTGAAAGGAAAGCAGTTGTGATTTTTTTTCCACATTCTTCACAACAATGTTTCTTTCTCAGAGTACTTTTCCTGGAGGTTTTCCTCAACAGGATTGTGTTAGACGTGTTCTTAGCACTAGTGTCAGACTGACCTTCTGACTCATGAAAGATGTCCATGTTTTTGACACAACTTCTGTTTCTCTGATCTATTCTCTGTGAGTTTGTCTCTCCATACGCTGTAGATTCTTCACGCTGGTATTCTTCCTCCTCCTGATCATCAGTTGTATCTGTGCTCTGAGTTAGGAGTTGCTGAGAGTTCAGATCTTCTTCATATTCCTCATAAGTCACCATCAAGATATCCGTCTCCTGCTTCAGATCCGGCTGCTCTTCATCCAGGCTGCTGTAGAACTCTTCTGGCTCCTCTTTAATCTGTGGAGTTTCTGCGTCCTCCAGCTTCACGTTGAAGTTTCCCTCCTGGTTCCTTAGAAAATACTGGGGTGGAACTGCTGAGACAAAGATTCACAAGATCAGACTTTTTAGGAACATTTAAGGACTTTTAACCTGTTTACATCCTATTTTTCTGTAGTTTTGAGTTCAAGTGTCATCAGAGTGAAAAATAATCATTACAAAGATAGCTGGACATGATATTATTCCTTAATGTAGGACCTGAAATTCATTTTGTTTGGGGGTGAGGAGGTGTGATTATTCCCCCTTTACTTGCCTCTCATGGGGGGTATTTCTACACTTTGGGGTAATATTGCTTGTAAGCTTGGCTACAGATATTACATTTCTCAACTCAGAATAATCCATAGCCTTAATTTGATGTGTTATTCTCCCTTCTGTACTGTCATAATAATGGTGGCTGTTTCTTGAGTTCATGCTCTTTGACTCTAGTTCATGCTAGACATGAGTTCATGCTCTTTGACTGAGCATGAACTCATGTCTAGCATGAACTGTCTTAGACCCCTGTCTAGGACAGGAGTCTGCAACCTTTAACACTTACATTTCTCACCAATCAAAACCCAGCAGGAGCCACAAAGTCTTCACTCACCCTTTAGAAAAATAAGATTCTGCTTTAAATTAAGTTTTTGCTACTGACATGATACATTTAAATAAATTCTTTTTTTTACATAAATAAAATATAAGTCCTGTCCACCTTTGTCATGGGAGGGATCACACATCAATATCAGGGTGGGGTCATCTGGACCCATAAGAGAGCATGAGGGTTAATAGTTTGTTGCACACAACAAGTACACATTGAGTTATCTTCAGTAACTGAGGTTAAACAGGTTTTTCTTTTGATTTTATGACTACCAATACAGACTCCACCAGGAAACCAGACTGCAGTGAATGATTTATTCTTCTGTCTGACTTTGCACATGCGCATTAAGCATCGGCATTAGGGATAGGTATTGCTAAGGTTTTATCAATACTACTCATCCATCCATCTTCTTAACCGCTTTGTCCCTGTTGGGGTCACGGGGTGCCGTAGCCTAACCCAGCTGCTGATGGCCGAAGGCGGTGTTCACCCTGGACAGGTCTCCAGTCTGTCGCAGGGCATCGATACTACTCCTCTTATCAATACTGCTTATCAATCCAGTATTATTATCAATACTCTTCTGTATGAAAACATGGAGGGAGAAGACCAACAAACTATGTACAACTGGGCTCTAGACTACATTTTTTGCACACACATACAGGAATTAGACTTTCAGAGTCATGTTTTTTTTTGCACCATTGAAAAATCCAGTCGACCAAGTTGGTCACACTCTGTGCAATAAAACCCTTTTTAAATGCGTTAATTTAATGACCTTTGCAACACTAAAATAAAATAATCAATAAATCAACTACTGTGGTAATAAAACTTAAAATGTGTTGTCTTAAGAGATTAAAAAATAAATATGTCCATAATCTTAATTAATAAATAGTTCTAATGATATCAGCTAGCCATGAACACTCATCAAATACATGCTAAAAAAACATCTTAATTAATTTTTGGAGAATTTTAAATAAAGACATGAATCCCATTTGGTTAAAATGTTCAGTTGTTATGTCCTGTTGTTACTGCTGGGCCTTTTTTCATCCAGTCCTTCTGCTCACCTGGCAGGTGTGGCCGATGTGCCTTAATTAGCCCCTGCTGGATATTTAAGACAGAAGAGACCACACCAAGGCAGGCAGGAAGCAGAGCAGCAGGCTGAGGAGGCGGCTGGGGTTTAGTTGGTGTGGCCCTGGTTTGTTTCGGTCCCTTTTCCTCTGTCTTGTCTATTTTCTCCATATTTGGAACATCCGAGTCAGGCGGAGTTTGAATGTAGCGCCCATGAGCTGATGATTAAGGCTTCCAGTAGGGGACAGTAGAATTCAGAGATGATCCGTTCGTTGCTTCATGTCTATGGTTACCAACCAAACTAAAGACAAGATTCAGCAGGATTGGTTGACATTCTAGTCGTGGTTTAAATACAGTGACATGGGAATGGGTTGCTCTGTTTGTAAGATGTATGGGATTATGCTTTTTACGAGCTGAGGCTAAAAAGCATTAGCTCTCCTTTAACCCTGTGTTGTTGGGGTCAAAACAGGGAAAGGGCTTGAAACAACCACACTTTATTATGACAACACAAAAGGGAGAATAACACATCAGATAATAGCTATTTATTATTCTGGGGTTTGAGTTTGGCAGCATAAGATCTGTAGCCAAGTTAACAAGTAACATCCCTCTCAAAGTGAAAGACTACCCCCATAAGAAGCAAGTAACTGAGGAATTCCCTCCATTTAACAAAAATAATTTCAGGACCTGATTTTATAAAGAATTTGACTACTGGATGAAGATAAACACTCCAATGATTGAAGATCAAAACAAATATTTTCTTTAATGCATTTAAAGAGTTACCAAACTCTAAATCATTTTTTTGGCTTTTGAACTCTATAAATGGAGCTTTAAAAGTGCTGTCTGTTGGTCATTGTCAAATTTTTGATAAATTATAACAAAATAGTTTATTTTCTTTTAAATGGTCAAAAACTTGTCTTGTGTGCTGCCCCTTACAGGTTGAATTGATGTGTTACAGTTGAATTTTGTGACTGGTCAAACCATATAAGTTTCAGAAGTCTCACATCATGACCCTCAGCTTCAGTAATGATAGAAGTCCTGCCCCCAAGCCCCGCCCCTCTGACTGGATTTTCACATTTCGGTTATGGGTGGAGTCAGCCTCCAACTTTCCCTGTTTGGTTACCCTTTAACTTCACCGCTTGAATATTTTAAAGAAGGAGTTATATATCACTAGAGACGACATGCTAACTTGTTTGCACGTAAACTTGTTCTCCATATTGGAATGGTACAGATGTATGTTTACTGCTCTGTTACAATTGTACAAACAGATCTGGAAAAACAAGAATGTGACTTTTCACTAGTAAATGACTGCTGAGGGATCTGAGAGTTTACTCTCAATGGTGAACGTTTAGACTGATCTTGTAGTCTATTCAATGTCAATGACAGCTTTAGACTTTGCACTATTTCCAGATTTTGACAGGACCACCAATCTTTTTGTTTTTTGGAGGATGATCGTGGTATGAGGTCACAAATGTTTGACCTCAGATCAGACCTGCTAGTAAGGATATTACTAAGCAGAGGAAAAGAAACTAATCAGGATTTCCTCAAGAGGCCGTAACCCAGCGCTGAAGTCCTGTCTGCCGGGCGGACAAGGACATTTGGTGAACAGAAAATGGATTTCTTTCTGATGGAGACTGAGTGGGATCCACTCATGCATTTACCCCGCAGCCGTGCGTCGCAACCGGTGTAATGCCTAAAACTCTGTGCTTGCCAAGAATCGCATCCCCTGTTGAGGGAGCGCGCATGCACCCCACTGAGTAGTTGAATCCAGTGTGATCACGTCACTTTGTGAATCAATGGAGCAAGCTTTAAAATTCTCTTCATGGGATTTATGCAAGAAAAACGTTTGTTGATCACTTGATCATTTTTCTACCTCTTTTTTTCTGTACATTTTTGAAAAAAAATCTAACAAAAAATATATATAGATAAAAGAAACTATCTGTGTTTGTGTGTGTGTATGTATATACAGTATATATATAAGATATAATAGAAGACAATAATAATTGATTGTACAGATGGCAATTACCCTTATATAGTTTTTCACTCCAAAACAGTCTTCAAAACTTAGTCAGATAAATGTTAAATCAATAAAAACCCTTAACTTCCAACATATTTTTTGCAATGGAATTATTTGTTTATTTCTGTTCATGCAGAGTTCAGTGTTAGTAATGTTTAGTTATTAGGTAACCAATTAGTTCTGCAGGTGTTACTAGTTTTAAATTATTAGTTATTCTCAACTAATAATAATTAATATATATATATAAACCATTTACAACACAGTGATGGATCCACAACTATACGATGAGGTTTTGATGTACTAACACTCAGACAATACAAAGCAGGCTCCAACAAAGCCCAGAAAACTGAACTTCAAAGAAAGTCTCTAAAAATCAGCATTACAGTATTGACTTATTTATCCTGTGAGCTCTCTGTCATTTGAAAATTCCATTCATTACGCACTTAAACCTCACAACCGTTCTATAAAATTAGTTGTGCTTGTTATCTGTGTGCATATAGAAACTTTTGTCAATTCAATATAACCTCTATAATTTCATTTTGTTGTTGTATATTTCTTTTCCTTTAAAAAAAAGTTAATCTTACATTGCAGTTATAATTGCTCTCACTACGCACTTTATTCTCAAAGGCAATTTGTAAAATATATAGAACATTCTTTCAATCATATTGATCTGTTTTTACTTTGCACGGTTAGGGGGGAACTGAAATGCACAAGTGGATCCCATCCAGCCATTACCAGAAGGACTCAGGCACTCGCGCAACACTGGGCAGACCGTATCCATACACCACATGTCCCTTTCTGCTTGCTGGTGTTGTGCCATGTACATTCCCCCTGCCAGAATTTGCATCCCCCATCTCTGGCATTGTTGATTTGTTTTGTATCACTTCTGTTTTGTCCCCAAAAACGTAAAAAGAAGGTGAATGATTAACAATCTATATACTTATTTTATATAACAAATTTCTATGTAAAACAACCACTTCTTGTGCAAAAGGAATAAAGAAAAATACATTTGTTTGACTAATTTAGGATAAGAAACAGTTTATGAAAGGGACTTTGATATGGAACCATGTAAGAACAGACAATCATTAAATAATTGTTGTTTCTTCTGCAAATTATTGGGAGGCACAGATTCTGCAGGCTGGATCAGCATCCACCTCACAGAATCCGTGTCCCCTCTTGAAAATGTAGATTATGTGGTCAAAAAGGAATTCAAACATGAGAGTAAACTCCCCAAAGCCCAACAATTAGTATATTGCAATCATCCCACCTTCTTTTTACGCTTTTGGGAACAAAATATGGGCGTTAAGAGACAAGTCAACAATGCCAGAGACGGGAGACAAATTCTGGCAGGGGGAACGGGGATTCGGTGCAGCTATTGAGGAAATCCTTGTTAGATCCTTATACATTGGTTAGTAATATGTTACAACGAGCGCAAGTGGCCGACAAGTTTATTAACATGGACTTATGAGCCAAACAGTTTGAGTAAATCGTGGTAAAATCACAACCATAAAATGGGCGGCACCCACCCAACATTAATGATGGATTCATTTACAGAAAAGTTTGAATTGTAATATATCTGCTGCACTTTGTTAAAGAACATTAATACCACGACCTGGGTCTCATTTTTATGATGATCAGAGTCTTTTGGTTTTTTAAATCGGACCAAAATTAAGCATTTTGTGATCATGTTACTGTGTCTGCCAAGCCACATCTCATTGTTTACTGACATGTCCAAGATGGCGTCGCTCTTTACGTATCTCGAACAAAGGTAACAGGCTAGCGTAGCATCTCTAGCATTATAACCACATTGGTTTTAAACTTCCTTAGCTGAAAACTACACCAACAGTGTTAAGAATCGTGTGTAAAACTGGAGGTTCTTCTGCAGCTAAAATGAACTTACGGAGAGTTTGAGGCCTCGTCTGTGGATCAGAGATGATTTCCAGCAGTCTGCTCTGACGACGGAGCTCTTCCTCATGTTGAACGCTGCTTTCTTCGAAATGTCGGAGTATTTTTCCAGCGTAAGGGTTGATAGAGTCTTTTGGAGGCTGAACGGAAGACATTCTGGCCACAGCGGCTCCGATATTCACAAAAACGAAGAAAAAAGACCTCCAGCCTCTTCAACACAGATGGTACGGTCACTATCATAGACATAAATGCAGTTGGACCGGTCATCTCTGACGTCACCCACTGAATTCAACGGTCCCCATCCATCAGACATTCCGGTGTCTATGCAGTACTGCACTTGAATCCGTCCATCCGTTATTATTTTATACAGTCTATGATCCGTACTGGCTGGAGTTAACTCCGCCTCCCTAGCGTGGACTTTCCAAATATGGGAAAACTTTTTTTTTCTTCATCTAAAACAAAAAGAAAAAAATATCAGTTATATATGTTTTATTGTTTCTTTTAAATTAAAAAAATCAACATTACATGTCACACTGAAAATGACTAAACAAATGACATTGTACAATCCTGCAGGCAACAAACAATAATAAAGTCTGAGCAGCCATTAACAGAATAAAACATAACGTAAATAAAAAAAAATAACAGAAAATAACATAATTTTAATGTATTAAACCCAAAGTTTAAACAAATAAAAAGCAAAAAGGCACCATTTGATAAATTGATAAATGATCTAAAAGTTTCTAAGCATTTTTATTTTCTAGACATTGAAGGGATTGATTCAAACAGTTACTGAAAAACAAAAAGGTGGGGCTTATATATACAAAAAATTGTGAATTAAACATTTCCCTAAAATAATTAATAAATTAGTAATAAAATTGTATTCAATTGTCTTTATGACGGTAGGCCTACTACATTTTTAGGTTCATGAAGGAATTTTTTTTTTAAATATGAATCCTTCCAAGAAATATTAACAGAGTTATAATCATAGAAAAGGAGTCTTTGATTTTCAATATCATTATTACTTAAGAAGCATAAATGATCTTGTATATTAAATCTCAACAATAAAAAATCCTTTCAATGGATATGTGTTTTTGAGTGTTTTAAAATGGATTTAATTCATTTTGGGAAATGAGGAAAATGAAACAAGATAAGGGACATGTTTGTGTGTGTGTGTGTTTTTTCCTTTTAGGGGTTTTGTAAATAAAAATGACCTGTGCATGTTTTTACATTTGTGTTCCCTGATTTATTCTAATGATTTCTATATTAAAAAAACAAAAACTAGCACATTCTCATGGCACTTGCTTTACATTAATGACTTTTCAAATGAAAAAGAATTTGCAAACATACATATTTTCTTTTAATTTATTATGAATGCAGTATTTGTAGATCGTGGTATTTGTTTTTTCCCAGTTTAATTGTTCTGCGGTTGAATACCAAAAAAACTTTGCAGCAGAAGGAACTGAACAAGAGATTTGATTTCAGATATATTTATTTGTGCATCTTTTCTTTGTAAGTTCTATTTCTCCAATAAAAACGTGGTTAATTTCAGCAGTATATAATTAGTGTATAGTAAATGTTTTAGAATCTGACGTGAACCTGTGGGAATTGCATTAAAAACAACTGCGTACTCTCTAGGTGTCACTGGAAAGCTAAATTTCTGGAGGAATTCTGCAAATGACATGAGCAAACCTTCTTGGTTCAGTAACTGACCAACTAACAAAATTCCTCTATCAAATCATGGACGACAAAACATGGATTTATTTTTGTAAAGGATTTCTTTGTTATTCCAAATTAAATACCAGTGTGAGCTAAAGTTGTGTTTATAAATCAACATCTAAGATAAAAGAGCTTGCTTATGCAATTCAGCTCATTTTACGGGAATTTTAACGACAGAAAAAATAAACTTGAGTAGAAAATGAACGCCACCAAGATTATTAAATAAAAATGTGTCATGGTCAAAAGACAGGAGATGTCGATGAGTTGGACAGTGAGGTGTTTATTAAAGTTCCAGGAAAAAGGTTCAGGTAGGTTGGGGAAGGAGACGGTCCAGCAGAGCGGAGATCAGGCAGGCAGGCAGGCAGGGATGGATCCAGGTGAAAACAAACTAACAGAGAAAAAGATTCGAATTAGGCACCAAGCAAAAAGGGGCCAGGAGGCAGGTTCAAACGTGGGCTTAATACCACTTGAGGTAAGTAGACGAACTGGCAGGGAGAAGCTGGATGAACCAGTCTTAAATACTGTTGAGGTGATGAGTTGCAGGTGTGCCAGGATTCCCTGCTGCATCCTGGACACCTGTGGAGGAGAGAGAGAAAAAAAAGGGCGAGCGGAAACCAAGGAGAAAACTGGACCAGGAGATGGCGGCAGAGGAGCAGGAACTGTCAAGACCTGACAAAATGTTGGAAAAGCATTTCAGATGCTGTCATTATTTTTAAAAAATTCTATAATCCATTTAATTTTTAAAGTATTTTTGAGGGTATATATATGTATATGTCTATGTATGGTTTATATAATGAAGCACCTCCAAATCGCCTTCATCTTTACAACCAGAGATAACATTTTTCTTAAGATAATGGGGCTTTTTCCTCCAAATATAATCATACAAGATTTTATTTGATTATGATAAGCCAACATACATAGATCTTGATATGCCCTCTACTTTTGATATCAAGACTCTACCAAATAAAAACAAATCTCTCAAACCATGAATTTAATTTAGCTTGAGTTTATATATATATAACTGGATCAAAATTTAATTTGTGACGTTCCTCTTTATCTTTGCAAATAACAATTCCAAGATAGGTTACTTTTTCACTAACTGGTACCCCTTCAAAACTACCTAGACTAAAATTTTTCAGTGAAAACAGAACCAATTTATAATACTCATTTTTAATCCTGAGACATCGCTTAATTCTTTAATGCAGTTTACTGCAGTTCTTATTTGATTTGAATCTTTTAAGAAAAATTGCTGTCATCTGCTAATTGGCAAATTTAAAAAAAAATACCAACACATGTATATCTTGAAAGGGAGACGTTTTTGTGTGTGTGGCATTGTCCGAGACCGAACACCGGAAGTAACTATTCGCATTTTCAGCTCTGTCGCCATTTTGACAAAAATGACTTTATAATGATTATTAAATCATTTATCTGAATGTAATTTTTAAATGCAATTGAGATGTATTTGGTATATACTTAAAGCAAAAATAATAAAAATGTAACAGTAGAAGGTGCAGTTATTGCACTATTTAGGCCTACATATAAATTTTTTAGTGGTAATAAATATTTAAATTCACGATGAGATCAATGATTTCCCAACCTTTCATTCGAGCCATGTTTTGTAAAAATTGCTTCAGAAATAAGGGAGCTAGGCTTGATTTTTGTGGTTGATATCTGCCTGTCCTCCACTGGACCAGCAGAGTTCTGCTGACGAGCAACGGCGCATGCGCACACACCTGACCGTGTGTAGCAGCAAATTGGCAAAGGCCAGACCAGTATCTGTACTGTCTATAGCCCGTGCTGAGGTAGTTGGCGGCGTTTCGAGTTTGTGAATGTCTTCCCACTTTATCAACAACATGTTCACCGGAGCTGCTGAAAAAATACTCCTACATCTCGAAGAAAGCAGCGTTCAACATGAAGAAGAGCTCCGTCGTCAGAGCAGACTGCTGGAAATCCTCTCTGACCCACAGACGAGGCCTCAAACTCTCCGTAAGTTCATTTAAGCTGCAGAAGAACCTCCAGTTTTACACATGATTCTTAACCATGTTGGTGTAGTTTTCAGCTAAGGAAGTTTAAAACCAATGTGATTATAACCATAGATATAATAGAGAGTAGATGCCGCATCGACCGCTACTTCCTATTGGCGCTGACGAGCCGCGGGGCCGCCATCTTGGACCGGTCGCCCTCTCCACTTGTTGTAATCTGTTTGACAGGCGCAACGACGAGTCCTCGCGCATAATCGATCATAACTCGCTGAATACTCAACCGATTTTCAATTTTATTTTTGTGGCAAACATCATACATTTAGCTATGGTCCAGTACACATGGGTTGGCATAATTTATAATTTATTCTGGGCTTAACAGTAATAGAAGCAAAAAATAAATAAAAGACTCAGCTATTTCGATATATATGAAGACATGCAGTTTTATTTTAGAAAGATAAAGAGAAATATACAAATATAATATATGCAATATATTTACAGAATTATAAATCATATATTTTTAGAGAGGGAGATAGAGATACTCAAACTCAGTCTCATAGTTCTTATATATAGATAGAATATAAATATAATATATGCAATATAATATACTTATAGAATTATAAATCATATATAGTTTTTAGAGAGAGAGAAACTAGGTGAACAAGAACATGACAAACCATTAAACCATATTTACAAAATGTTCTTGAAAGTTGGACAAGAGCTAAAACCCCTGGAAGAGCACTTCTTTACAGAGCCTCTTCCTTGTGATTCCTGACGGAATAACGGCATCTTTCAGTCTCACGATCTGACGGGTCCGGTCAAAATCTTCTGGCTTAAAATGTTCACTGCAGAGCACAGAAGAGTCAGTTGCAGTGAAGCCTTCTCTCCTTAAGGCCACTTCCCACTTCTTCCTCACATCTTTTTTGGGAAACCTTAAAATCGAAATTAAATAAAAGAGAGAGAGATTCAGAAGAGTCTACACAAACATGATATACATGATAAAGGAAGTCAATCTTGTTTTCTTCATTCTTCTTACAATTTAATTCCTAGTTTTCAATTTTCTATCTACATTTTTTATTTTTTTTTATTTATTTCATTCTTCAAATTTATTAGAACCTTTGTTTTGTCAACAAAATAAAAATTTCACATTTCTATTGATGCTAACCAAGCAGCTAAAATCATGAGTAAGTTTCTTTGCAAACTATTCTATAGTCAGATGTTCAGTTGTTCCTATTTGCAAATCAGTGAGTGAATGTCTGTCGAATATCCAACTAACTTCACCTCAGTAATCAGTGGAGTGGGATGCCACTGAAAGATATTTAATACCAGTTATATTTGTTTTATTTCTACAGTACCATTGTTGTGCCATTTTTATGGAATATATGATTTAAAAAGTCTCAGTTAGCCTTCATAGCTGAGTGAACACCAGCACTAGACAGCTACGTTAGCTGTCAAAGATTCCACTGGTGTAGATAACAACACAGTAATAATATAGTCTATTCCCTAAATAAAACCAATAAAAATGTTCAAACTTAGTTGTGAAAGGTAATCCCCCGATCCCTGGCTTCAATAGTCCGCCGATTTGAGCAGGCATATGCCGCACAATGCTCAGGCATCTTGTGTTTGTCTTCTTTATTTTTGTTTGTCTTGGCGACAGGACGACCGTTTTTGAGCAGGCATATGCCGCACAATGCTCAGGCATCTTGCGTTTGTCTTCTTTATTTTTGTTTGTCTTGGCGACAGGACGACCGGTCCAAGATGGCGGCCGCAATTCCTGCGCTCCAGCAGCCAATGCGGCATCTACTCTCTATATGATATCTATGGTTATAACGCTAGAGATGCTACGCTAGCCTGTTACCTTTGTCCGAGATGCGTAAAGAGCGACGCCATCTTGGACATGTCGGTAAACAATGAGAAATGGCTTAGGGATACTAAGTGGTTGCAGTGTAAAATCCTCCCCAGCCCCTAAAAAGTCCCCCTTGGATAAAAATCCTGTTTTTACGGTTTATAACATGTCTGGGATAATTATGTCAAATGCAATGACTCAATTTTAATTTACAAAATCCTTAAATAGTTAAATTGTTATGTTTTTGTTTTTCCGTGTCGTCTATCCACCTATTGTTTCATGTTTTCCACTTTTTTTCTTAATAGTTGCTTCTACATTTAATTTATTTGCTGTTTTATTTTTTTTTAATTGACAACTCCACCTGTTGTTTCTGCTGTTGTCTTGTACCCTTTCTGTATTGATTTAATTTGTTCTTTTAGTACAGATCATCAACTTTTTCACTTTTTTAAAGGGACTAAAGATGGAAATTAGCTTGACAGGCTATAATCTTATATATGTGCATTTTTAAATGTTTTATCAATATATGCTGTCCCTGTCTTAAATAAACAATCAATCAATCAATAAATTACTCAGTACACTAAATATTATTCAACATCACAATAATGCTTTAATGTATTTTCTTTATAGACATGAGTTTGTTTTTTAGTAACAGGCTACATAGTAGTAAATAGTGAATAATGAACATCTATTTTTAAGATGTTTTAATTTTTAATTTTTTATAACGGCAGGTGTGATTTAAAAAATTAGCATCACAATAAAATTACATTTTCGAGCAGCTCACAAGTGAGTTGTGCTATTTTTAGAAGAGACCTGCGGGCGACTTATGCATGCCAAATAAAAAAACCTTGAATCTTAAAAATATGTTTACATTTTTTTAGTGAGTCAAAAACTAGATTTTGGTCACTGTTTGTAACTTCAAACTTAAAGCATCAAACCACACACAGCAACATCAGTTTGAGGGCTTTCGCTACAAAAATTGCTCTGCCGAATAATTATTTTATTTCTCTTAATAGGATGCTGAAGCTAGCAGTAGCTCGCAAAACACCTGCTGCATTGTTCTATGAACATTTTTACAGCTTGTATTAAACAATTACCAAAAGACAAATTAATATAAGAGTTTTTGTCAACAAATATTCTGTCATTTGTAACATTTGTTAAAAAAAATAAAAGGAGGCAGGAAAAAAATTGGTTTAAATAGAAAATCTAGATTTTTTTTTTTTTTTTTGGTCATATCGCCCAGCACTAGTTAAGACACCAATTGCAATTTTACAACATACATCCAGTTAATGTGACTACACTCCACCTGTCAGGTTTTTCCTCTTCCTTTTTTGTTTTTGAAAAAAAGTTGCTTATTTAATGATTTTCAATACTGGTAAAACTAATACATTTGACTAACATGACTCGGGTTGAAATAAAGATTTATCTATTTACGTATTGCTAGATGTACACAGCGTTAGAAGAAACAATATTCACTTGGGGTGTAACAGACCACAAAACTCACGATTTGGATTGTGTCACAACTAGGGCTGGGCGATAAAACGATAATTATCGTTATTGCGATATTACTTTTTTTTCGATAGTGAAATGAGACTATTGCGATAAACTTTCGTGTTAAATAACACGGGAGAAAACCCCGGAAGAGCCGCGCTTCCTCTTCTTACGGAGCGGCTGATTCTAGGAGCCCAGACTGAGAGCGGGGGGGACGGAGGCCCCGAATGATGACAAAAGGACAAAACAGAAAACACTATTTCAGTAAACCAATAACCAATATATAATCGCAAATACTTTTATTTTTAATGTCAAGGTAACGATGTTTATATATTTTGTTTTGGAAACGTCGTCACCGGACCCCCCTCCTCTAAATTGAAAATGGTTCGGTCCGACCGGATTATTCCTCCGCAGCTGTTTGTTACCGACAGATCCACAGAGTGTGAGGGAGAGAAGACACGCTTTAAAATCAGGAGTTTAAACACCTGATTTAGAGGAGAACCTCCATGAAAACAGAAAAAAGGAGACAGTCTGTCTATTGCTGCGGGTCACGTGTCACGCGGGGCTGAAAGAGGAGAGACTGTGCATGCTAGTAACAGCCGCGCGCAGGGGGGCGTGGACTCGATTGTGGCTGTGGAGTTTAGAGTTTGAGGGTTTTGTTAAAATATTAACCAAAAGCTTTTGTATAGAGCTTCGAATTAGAATAATTTGTTGTTTTATTATGTATCAATAATGAATTTGTTAGTTACATTTGTGCCGTTTATGCTCATTTCTTAATGAGGTGATCTAATAATAGTAAAATAAACTTGTTTTTAACGACTCCTGACATGACACTAAATGAAGAGATCTTATGTGTTTGATCAATCCTCCAACATGTACACATGTCAGATGACTGAGTGAAATGATGATTAAATCTATTATCAGAACTGTTTATTTTAAGTTTACATTTTATTATCTTCTGCTGCACAGCAGTACCTATAGTTTATGTTCAGAAGAAATTAGAAAATAATATAAAAATAACTGCAATATATTTGCTGCTTTAGAACAATGTTTTTAAGACTTAATTTTAATTTGAAAGGAACTTGTATGTGCTGCAGTCAGATTAAAATAAATCAGAAATTCTGTACAGCCTATTGAAAACATACCACCGTTATGGTTTAACTATTGTGTACATTATGTATATGTACAATATTTATTAGAAATATTTAAATGTTCCTCACAGTTAGTTTCAATACTACAGTTAATACAAAAAATAATTAAAGGTTAATTTGAACTAACTAAGATTTAATGGGGGGGGGGGCAAAGTTAAGGTGTAAAAATCTGAAGTCCTAAAGCTCTTTGCAATAAAGATTACTTTGATTATTTGATATCGTTTTTAATATCGTTATCGCACAAAATGAAAAAAACGATATCGCAATATGAAAATTCCCATATCGCCCAGCCCTAGTCACAACAGGAAAAAACAGAATAAAAACCTAAAACTACTTTTCTGAAAAGCTTTAAAGCATATCTTTATGAAAACGTATATAAGGTTATTTAAAGCATAAATATACACTCACACCTCCTTGAACTGTGAAAATAAACAGAAATGTAAAAACATAGTTTCTGGTTACATGTCTGGAGACCAAATCCACAAAAATTGAGAGAAAAGAATGCTTGATATGCTATTTTTCCTTGCCTACACCCCCACCCCCCCAATTTTCAAATTAAATCTTAAAGGAAAAAGTTCAAATTCAACCTTCATTATTTTTTTTATTAATTATAGTATTGAAACTAACTGTGGGAACATTTAAATATTTAAAATAATTATTAGCTGTAGTACATGTGCAAATGATTTGCTGCCATCCCCGCTTTTCCAAGCGATTTTTGACCCTTTTGGCTTGCCGTACTGCCTTCCCCTGACTGCACATCCCTGCGAAAGAGCAGCAGCTGCAGGATAGCTAATGCCCCTCACCGGGAGATGTGAGCCCAGACATGGAGACGTGCACCGATGCTTTTATTCAGCTCTTCAAAATAAAGAAGCATGATCTTTCAGTATGCACGTCATCCATGACAAGCTCGAGAAAAGTTTTTGATGTAAGCTCCTTCCACACCAGGCGGGAGCTTCAGGTTTTGGATAACCGACAAGAAGCAACTTAGATGCATGTTAAAACAAGGATGATTTAAATAATCAGCGCGCGAGGAATGCTGCAGCCGCAGGTGGATGAGGACGGGGTGATCCGTGGTACGCATGTGGCCTGATCCATGGATCTGAATGAACCACAGATTACTCGTGATCCGTTATACTCTTAAGACCTACCCTTTTTGATCACGTTGTCATCGTGCTTCACTGAGAAA
>NC_050520.1:13709397-13714514 GCF_002922805.2 Oryzias melastigma
TGCGCTAATTTGGACACAGCGCTACTCGCCCTTAGTGGTGGGTGTGTGTAACTGCAGTTACAAATGACTGAAGGATCGCAGCTTGGGAACTCTTGATCATGTGTTTGATTAAACGGCAGGAGGTGTTGGCGCTTGTTATTGTTGTCACACCCCTGTCTTACCCTCTGTGCTCCGGGTTGCCAACCTAGCCCCACCCCTTCACCAAACCAACCCAATTGCTAATCAAAAATTAAACGCATATCATTAGAAACAAACATTCATATGCATTTTACTTTTAAGAAATTCAACATAACAAAGCAAAAATATGTCTCCCATTTAACATAAATTCCTAAACAAAAACACAAAATACAAAGAAAAGATTTTTAATTTTAAACAGGCCTGTCAAAAGAAACCAAAATGACTGGACTTCCTGGAACAGGAAGTGCTATTAAAAAATCAGGAAGTGAACAAATAAAATACAGAACAACAAAAATCCAGTGACTAACAAAAAAAACAAAAGGAAGTGAAATGGAACAGATGTTAAAGCCGAACAGTGTGTGCATCTACTGATGCTATCAAAAACAAATCACTTTGTTAAGCATTCATTCCGTGACAGATTTGTTCTCTGTCTGCAATCTGCTTGAAATATGTCACTGATTATAATGAGACATATTGCCTGATTTTGGTTCTTGCACATTCTGTCTGAGGATCACGGTTCGAAGTGCAAAGCCATTACAGCTCTTTATAATAATACCCAAGATCTTGCTGGATTAAAGACTGGATTGGAGTTTGCATGTTCTCCCTGTGCATGCGTGGGTTTTCTCTGGGGACTCCAGCTTTCTCCCACCATCCAAAAACATGCCATCCATCCATCTTCTTGTCCGCTTCGTCCCTTTCGGGGTCGCGGGGTGCCGGAGCCTATCCCGGCTACTGATGGGCGAAGGCGGGGTACACCCTGGACAGGTCGCCAGTCTGTCGCAGGGCCTCAATCACACACCCATTCACACCTAGGGGCAATTTAGAGTCACCAATTAACCTATGAAGCATGTTTTTGGACGGTGGGAGGAAGCCGGAGTCCCCGGTGAAAACCCACGCATGCACGGGGAGAACATGCAAACTCCACACAGAAAGGTCCCAGCCGGGATTTGAACCGGGGCCTTCTCGCTGTGAGGCGAGAGCGCTAACCACTGCGCCACCGTGCAGCCCCCAAAAACATGCCTTATAGGTTAATTGGTGACTGTAAATTGTCCCTAAGAGAAAATGTGAGAGTGTATGTGTGATTGTGGGCCTGCGACAGACTGGCAACATATCTAGTGTTCAACCTGCTTTTGCACGGAAGTGACTGTAACGCCGAAAGGGACAAATCCGGTTTGGAGAATGAATGGTAAATTCATAAAATGTATTAGTTTGTAACTTTGGTCACATCATTTTTCCCTTTAATCATTTTCAACCATCTGACATGTCACTTGTTCTCTGAAAAAAATAAGGGTCAGTCTAAACTCTCAATCTCTTTTGAAATGTGTGTAGATAACGATCTTGGTCTGTTGTTTCCATTTAATGCTGATAACCTGAATATGCAATAATGAATAAAAACCATGCTATGCTATAATTATTGTTTGTTTTTCAGACTGATGACAAAAAACCCAAAGACAACAAAAGAATGAAAACAGGACTTTAACAATCTGTTGATCTGAATCTTTGTCTGCAGTTCTTCCCCAGTATTTTCTGAGGAACCAGGAGAAGAACTCCAATATGAAGTTGAAAGACACAGAGCCCCCGCAGATTGAAGAGGAACAAGAGGAGTTCTGCAACAGCCAGAATGTAGAGCTGTTGGATCTGAGGCAGGAGACGGATATCTTGATGGTGACTCCTACTTATGAGGAGGCAGATCTCAACTGTCAGTATCTCATGACTCAGAGTTTAGGTACAACTGATGATCAGAAGGGTAAAGGAAACCAGCATAAAGAATCTACATCGACTACAGACTCAGAGAAAAGAGACCAGAGAAAAAGAAGCGGTGTCAAAAACATGGACATCTTTCATGAGTCTGGTCAGTCTGACACTGATAATAAGAATAGGTCAGAAAAAGACAATGCTGTTATAAAAAACTCCAAGAAAAAGACTCTGACCAGAAAACATCAAAAAACCAAAACAGAAAAAAAACATTCTTGTGAAGGACAAGATGAAGGTTTTACAACTGCTTCCAATTTAAGAAGTCACTTGAGAGTCCACACAGGAGAAAAACCTTTATCCTGTGAAGAATGTGGTAAAGGTTTTACTAAAAAAAGTTACCTTACTGTTCACATGAGAATCCACACAGGAGAAAAGCCGTTTTCCTGTGAAGAATGTGGTAAACGTTTTACTAAAAAAAGTCACCTAACTGTTCACATGAGAATCCACACAGGAGAAAAGCCGTTTTCCTGTGAAGAATGTGGTAGAAATTTCTCTGAAAAAAGTGTCTTGGCTGCTCACATGAGAATCCACACAGGACAAAAGCAGTTTTTCTGTGAAGAATGTGGTAAAAGTTTTACTAAAAAAAGTTACCTAACTGCTCACATGAGAATCCACACAGGAGAAAAGCCGTTTTCCTGTGAACAATGTGGTAGAAGTTTTGCTCGTGCTTCCAACCTAACTACTCACATGAGAATCCACACAGGACAAAAGCAGTTTTTCTGTGAAGAATGTGGTAAAAGTTTTACTGAAAAAAGTTACCTAACTGTTCACATGAGAACCCACACAGGAGAAAAGCCGTTTTCCTGTGAACAATGTGGTAGAAATTTCTCTCATAGAAGTGTCTTGGCTGCTCACATGAGAATCCACACAGGACAAAAGCCTTTTTCCTGTAAAGAATGTGGTAAAAGTTTTGCTCGTACTAACTACCTAACTGTTCACATGAGAAGTCACACAGGAGAAAAGCCGTTTTCCTGTGAACAATGTGGTATAAGTTTTGGCCGTGCTCACACCCTAACTGCTCACATGAAAACCCACACAGGAGAAAATAGGTTTTCCTGTGAAGAATGTGGTAGATGTTTTTCTCGTGCAAACAACCTAACTAATCACATGAAAACCCACACAGGAGAAAAGCCTTTTTCCTTTTAATGTCTTGGTTGACTTTTCTCTCAAAGTTATCATTTCCAATTTAACACTAGAAGTCACAGAACATGATCAGTTTTTTAACTGAAGTTTATTTTTTCAAACCTGAAAGCAGGAAAATTCATCAATATATGACATGTTTTAAGAGACAGTATTTTGCTTCTCTAAAAAAATCATACTTGCTAAGATTATTTTTTTTTTGTGTTTTTTAAAGTCTTTCATGTTATTTTGGTTTTCTTCTGTCTCAAAGCTCCTAAGTTGGTTGGTGGAGTCAAACAGAATTTTACCAAATAAGCCTCTTAAGATCATCAGTGAAGACTCAGATTTTTTGACTGCCTGCTACTGCGGATGTGTTTTGAGTTTACAGTTAAAAGACAATAAAGATGTTTTCATTGATTTTATGCTATTTTGTTTTCTTTAAAAATATAAAAAAAATACTAAATGTCCTCATCAGGTTTAGGCCACAGGTTACTGATTGACAGATCTCTTCTTAGGGTGTAAAGGATTCTTTTTAGCTGCTAAAGAGAAGAAACAATTCATTTGTGATAGAAAATAAAACTCTTCATAGAAATTTTCATAGAAAACCAGAGAGCAAAGACTGATTAGAGATTTAAGAAGTTACTTAGGAAAGTGTTTTTTATCTGGGGTTTTTGTGTTGTGACTTTCTCTCTGTTGGTGTTCAACATAATATATTTTTTAAATTAAAACACATGTAAATGTCGTAGTAAAATAATGTAATAATTTATTAAAAAAAATATTTAAAAAAAAATTTTGAGTCAAAAACTAGATTTTGGTCACTGGTTGTAACTTCAAACTTGGAGCATCAAACCACACAGCAACATCAGTTTGAGGGCTTTTGCTGCCTAAAGTGCTCTGCCGAATGAATATTTTATTTCTCTATATAGGATGCTGAAGCTAGCGGTAGCTCACAAAACACCTGCTGCATTGTTCTATAAACATTTATACAGCTTGTATTTAGTTTGTTTTTGAAATAATTTCCAAAAGAAATGTTAAAATAAAATAGTTTTTGTTAAAAATATTCTGTCATTTGTAACCTTTGTTAAAAAAAAAAGGAGGAAAAAAAATCTATTTAAATCGAATATGGAATGAAAAAAATCGCAATTTTTATTTTTTTTAATTTATTTTTTTTATTTTTTTTTGGGGGGGGGGCATATCACCCAGCTATAATTTAACATGCATCAAAATTTTCTTGCTTGACTTCGTGTACAGCTCATATCAAGAAACTGATGCTGAGCTCTCAGTTGAAGGCTGTGATACTTGAAGGAACTGGCACTGACTCTGCTGCGGTGCAGTGTTAATTTTGACGGAGAATTTTAATTTAGTTTTAGTCGTAGTCTTTTGACTAAAAAAGGGTTAGTTTTAGTCGCAATTTAGCCATATTAATTCTATTAATTTTAGTCAAATTTTAGTGGACTAAATTACAGTAGATATTTAGTCGACACAAATATAAATAAAGGTAAAGCATTTTAATTAAATTTACTAAGTATGATCACATGAGTAACATGCAAAGATTTTACTAATTTGAAAAAAATATTTTACTTCACTTTGCTTTCCAAACTTGTAATTTCTGCGAATTCAGCTTCAACAAGCTAAAACACATTAAAAGAAAAAATAATGATAATTCCATCCCATTTCCAATAAGAAAGTGTCTATTTGTATGTAATTTTCAAAAAAAGTGCGGCCAGTGATAAACTTTTGGAGTTAAGGAGAGGACTAGTTCTCGAGAGCAAGGACCGGACCCCGCACCACAGAGACCTGGACACCCCCAGGCTCCGATGTAGATTGATCCCCTGCTAGATCTTAAATCTCGGGGATCCCACTCCCGGCGTGGGGAGGAGACTGCCGGGCCCAGGAGACCGGCACCCAAGAGACTAGACCACCAGGCCAAGGTTCCCTGCACCCCCGCCAGGGATGGGGTAGGGGACAGAAGGTCGAAGGTCCCACCTTCCTTGTGTGATGCGTGCGTGTTTGTTTGTTAGAGTATATGTTTGTGGTGTTAGAGGTGTGTGTGCTAAAGGGTGCAG
>NC_050520.1:13716097-13716533 GCF_002922805.2 Oryzias melastigma
GAGAAAGCTGGTTATGGCTGAGTCTAATGTTTTAAACCATTTTAGTGGAGGTTGAGTGGGAATCATTGAGAATAGATAATTAACTTTTGGCAAAATGTTCATTTTTATTGTGGCTACTTTGCCCATAAGCGACAGAACAAAATATGTGCTTTATTACATGTACAAAAAGAAAAAAAAACAGTTTACTCAAAAACTTACATAATAAAATATAATAATTATTACATGGAAATAAAAAAGCAATTTTTTTTTTCTTAGTTCTTCTAAAATTCCAAGTTTTTTTAGGACAAAAAGTGTTTGCAGATTTTCATTGCTCATTGGGTTGAGTCTTTCCTAATACCTCTGGCTGTCCACCAGATAGCAGCATTGGGTCAACATTCTTCCAGAAGCCTTTAGCTAAAATATTATCTGACCTTCTGAGTCAGGAGAAGGATGAGCG
>NC_050520.1:13716615-13726457 GCF_002922805.2 Oryzias melastigma
TAACTAATTACTTTTTTGAAGTGAGATGCCCAACACTGCAGATGACAAATGCAGGGGTAGAGCTCAGACCATACAAAGATGGACAGATCAACTCCTCCCCTCTTGTGTTCCAAACAGGAAGTACCTGCTGGTTGCGAGAAGGTCAAAACACCATAGACTTCCACTGAGAAATAGGCAGTTATCTCTGTCATTTTATTTTTATTTTATTCATTCTTGCTCTGATACATTCGTCTTAGTACGTTTTTACTAATCCTCGATATTTTGTTTTGATCACCAAATAAACGGAACAATCAGATGCCTCAGTAGAAGCTCATGCCCGCTGGCTCCACCTCCAACGTTTGATTGACAGATTCTCCCGTGCTAGAAGAGGTGTGGACTTCCAACAAGCTGGATTAAGTTCACTTCTGATTGGTGCTGATTGGTGAGTTCCTCTCTTGCGGGTTACAAAATGGCGGCAGGTGGACAGGAAGCCTCGTTGACGGGCTTTGGCTTGATTTCACGAGGGCCTGAGGTAAGGCATTTTCTATGGGTGACGTCAACACCTCACTCAGGTGTTCAGGTGAGTCCAGCCAGTTAGAACATACAAGAGCAGGGTATGCTGGAAAACAAGCAGGAATGAAGTACTCGAGTTCCCTATCCCCGGCATAGATCATACTAAGGAGGAGAGGCATGTTAAAATCCAACTGATTGTTTAGGAGAACTCTGACTTCCTGTTCTTGTTCAGTCTTGCTGCAGCTCCGCCCCCGTCTGCAGCTGCCCGGTCTCATTAGGTGTGTTGGAGATCCCCCAGCGCCACCATGCACTGCAATCCAGGCCATCTGCACAGCGCAGACAATCTCAAACACAGGTATTGAGTCGATGGTTCACCTCTGAAACCGATAGAGTTCCACTTACAGATCGGGTAAGACTACCTACCTTCTGTGTGTTTGTTGTTGTCTGGGGGCGTAATTTTCCTGGCGGGCGGTTCACATCGATCTTACATCAGCACAATTCCAGCTGCTCGTTTTCATGGGTATGGGAGGGGCTGCTGCAGACAGCGCAGGTTTTTAGAGGATTACTCTTAAATGCATGAATGGATCAGAATTCCACTTTGGGGTTCTTTATAGTGAGGGATGAACATTAAAATGCATTTAAAACCTCAAAAAGTAGAATTTTATGGTACGGCCCTTTAAGAATCACATCAGTGTGTACTGTAGAGGCAAACTAATAGAATTTTTATTGCAGTTTTTCTTTTTCAGAAACGTTTTCTGACATAAGTCAACACACAAAATATACATTGTAGACAAAAGATACCAATAAATCCTTTTAAAACAAAGTGAACTCAAAAATATTTGTATAAAAGACATAAAGTATGATATAATTTCCTTTGTTCATTTAAAGAGGAAAACATATTTTTACCGTCATCTTTATGTTTTGCCATATGTTAGATTTCACATTTGTAAAGTTCATTTTTTTCCCTCTCATCTCCTCAGTTTTCTCTCGGGTCGTGTGCAGGCCTCTCTTCTCCACTTCCTCCAGCTTCTCCAGAGGAATCCTGATCTGTTTGCTGTCCAGCAGAAGGATTTCGTCCCTCCTGTGCATCCATGGTCCTCCCAGAGGTGTTGGACTGGTTGGACATGTCAGTTTTTGTTTCTGCAGTTTAGTGTCTTTGATTCTGCTCATTTTCCGGTTCAGTTGACTGACTTTCGTTGGCGCAACTTGCTGCCAAAGCTTCATCAGTTTCATGTCTTTGATATTTCAACAGGAATCCTGGGTCTGAAATGTTTCCCCATGCTTGGGAAACTACATCCACATTCTCTTGTGAAAGGTCATTACTCTTGAGAACTTCAATCTTTGGCTGGCACATCTCCTTTGCCTTGCTCTTCGCAATTTCTTTTAAGTTTTCTTCAATACAAATGCTGATTTCCTCTGCCAGAATCTTTTCATACTTTTGTTCAAAGTAGTGGTTTTGGCACTGATTACAATTGCAGCATGTTATTATTCTTGGTTTCACATATTCAACAGAGATCCAGAAAGGTAGGACAATGCAGCAAAGCCCAAGACCAATATCCTGAAAAAAAGAAAAAAAAGATTTTAAAGTTCCCCTCTGATGAAAATACTCTTTTTTAGTTTTTAACATGTATGTTTGGCATTTTTCTTATGAAAGAGAATCAGAAGCATTTATTGTAATTGTAACAGTACATTACAACAAAATTACATGTAAGTAGTGGTGGGAGTTGGGCGGGGGGCAAAGTACACAAGGGGATCAGCGGAGGCAAAAAAAAAAGAACAAACATCTGTACTCTGCTCCAAAGGGGCAGAATATAGGTACATAAAAAAAAGACCTCCGCTATGCAGGAAGAAGGACAAAACCAGAACGGTGCACGTGAAGCTGTAGGACAGGGTATGAGGGAGGGGAGAACCACCAGTGCACCGCTCTGGGGGCTGCAGCCAGAGGGGGCCATCTCCAGATTGAGGGGGATGAGGAGGAATGCTGGGATCAAGATGAGCCTCAGCAGGCTAGATGCAGCAGATGTCGACCTTTACATCCAGCCCACATTTCATTCACAGAGGGAGGAGCTAAGGCCAAAGCGCTGAGCTCAGCGGAGCCAGATTACATCAAATGCTTTCAGGCACCAGAAAATCAACAATTGTGTCTGCTGGTTGTGTCCATGGCTGGTCTCAGAGTCTTGAGGCAATTTTTTTCATGGACTAAGTTTTGGGAAATTTAGACCAGTCTCACTTCGATCCAAGCAGAAAGTCTCTCCAAGTTGGTGCAGGCGAAAAATGCAGACTTGGAGGGAAGACAAGACAAAAGCCTCGAGAGTAACACAGGAGGAATGAGAGGAAAAAAAGTCTGACTTCAGGAAGAAAAACAACTGTAACTAGAAAGTTTGCATTATCTAAGATAATGCTAGTGTGAATACTGTAAGCTGAATGTGGCCACTGAAGATGCTAGTTCAGATAGCTGAAGATGCTGAAACTGGTAGCTAAAAACACTGAAGTTGATAGCTGAAAACACTGAAGTGGAAAGCTGAAATTCCTGAAGCTAATAGTTGAAAAGCTGAAGCTGATGGCTGAAAATGCTGAAGCTGATAGCTAAAAACACTGAAGTTGATAGCTGAAAACACTGAAGTGGAAAGCTGAAATTCCTGAAGTTAATAGTTGAAAAGCTGAAGCTGATGGCTGAAAATGCTGAAGCTGATAGCAAGCTAAAAATAATACCTAATTGCCAAATTAGCCTAAAAATTTCTTCTAATTTAGCAAAAACACCTGGCATGTAGCTAAAATATTAGCTAAATTCTAAAATAGCCTTAAAAACTGAAATAAACCTAAATTAGCCAAAACAGCTAGTCTCTAGCTAAAACATTAGCCAAATTCCAAAGTAGCCTAAAAATCCTTAAAAAAATGCCAAAACAGTTGAAAAAGCTGGCATAGCTGAAATATTAGCTACACCCTAAAATGCCAGTAAAAAAGGGGGAAAAAAGCCTAAATTACCTTAAACTGCTAGCATGTCGCTGAAATATTAGATAAACTAAAATTTTGGATGAATTCAAAATTAATTTAAAATGACCCTTACATTTAGAGCACTTAGTGGGAAAAAACCTTCAACACTCTTGAAACAACTGTGGACCGCTTCTGACTGGAGACTAGAGATCTCTGAGTGTGCCTGTACTAGATGGGGTGTTCAGAGGTCGTCATGGTCGTCAATACTTACAAGTGAGTCCGTCTTGTATGAGTCTTTCATTCGTTCTTCTTCATATGTCCACTTTGTTTTGCAAGCCATTCCAGTCTGGTTGGAGTTGTGGTTTGTTCGCAGGCAAAAGTACCAGTCTCCATCAAATAAAACCATGCCCACCCAGACTGCTAACAGGCTGACGTAGTGAAAGACTGTCTTCCCAAAACAGAAACAAAAGCATGAGCAGCACTTGGAAGTGGAACAGCTCACAGTTAAAAAATACGTTTTCTGAGAAAACATTTTTACAATCTTTACAACAAAGGTTAGAATCAGAGGAGGAAGAACTATGTACAGCACATCATTTTTATGTAGACCAGATTGACATGAACACACAAAATGCATGTCGAGTATGTGCTCCAAGATGGATATAAGAATAAACAGAACGAACAGACCGACAGATCGTCTTAATTTTTGAAAAAATTTCCAACTGAAACCGCGAGCGAGAGCCATGTTTGCAGATAATCTTCTGATGGAAAAAAGAATCAAAGTTCAGAGGAGCAGCCAGCAGAAGACGTCAGAGAGGAACTCAGCACCCTCTTTTTAACTGCAGTTCGTCTGCATCACCATGTGACAGTGGTCAACCAAAGTATGCCAGTTTCAATACACTAGTTTCACAGAGGTACTCTCACTTCACTAAGACTATAGTTGCTTGGAGGTGGACCCCTGGACCTTCTCTTTACACAGGTGTCTAGGGGGTCATGCCCCATCCCTCATGCCCCCTCTCTCCCCCTCTGCTGAGGGCTTGGTGTGGAGGTGACTAAGTGCTCCTCCTCTTTTATTCGAATTCTCTACATTCTAAACCAGAGGTGTCAAACTCAATCATACAAGGGGCCGAAATCCAAAACACACCTTAGGTCACGGGCCGAACAGGATAAACATTTATTGAACACACTAAAGCTACATTTTTAAAACTTTAAACTGTAACTTTTTAACATAATTGTGAGCTAGATTTATTACCTGTGATAATGCTAGAATGAATGCTGTAAGCTGAATTTGGCCACTGAAGATGCTGAAATTGATAACTAAAAACGCTGAAGCCAATGGCTGAAAACGTTAACACTGATAGCCAGCTAATATATTAGCTAAATGCCAAATTAGGATAAAAAAAACAACTTAGGTTAGCCAAAACATCTAGCATGCAGCTGAAAAAATAGCCAAACTTCAAAGTATCCTAAAAAAGTCTAAGTAACCCAAAACCGCTACCGTGTAAGTATTAGCTAAACTCCAAAACAGCCTAAAAAACTTAAAGAGAAAAGCCTAAATTAGCCAAAACAGCTAGCATGTAGAAATATTAGCTAAACTCCAAAATAGCCCAAAAAATGAGTAAATTTCTCAGTAAATGCCAAAATAGTCCAAAAGCTAGCAGAATGACAATTTTTAAAACTTTAAAACTGTAGCTTTTGAACATCGTTATGAAAAATAAAAATACAGGAGTATTTTTCCAGAATAAATCACCTTCAACCTTAATTAACTTTCAATATTTTACTCTCCATAAAAATATATTTTGTCAACTTATACAAGTTAGAAATGAGCGCAACATAACATTGGACCATTAATAACAATAAAATAAAATGATCTGGAGGGCCGGATCCGGGCCTTGACTTCTGACACGTGTGCAGCAGTGACAGACTTTAGTTTGATTTCGTCTTCCTAAAACTGCTTTAGTTGCTGGTTTTATGTATCGTCTCAGTGATGCTGAAACAATTGTGTTTGTTGGTATTGTGTCCGTCTGCCTCGACTTCGCCATGTGTTCTAAAATGTCATTGTCCAGTGTAGAACAAACAGGAGATTTGGATGTGCACAGGATTGATGTCTGCCTGACATGTTTGCATGGATGCATATAGCAGTATACATGGAAACATGTGAGCTGCTCTGCTGCTGTATTGTGTGAGATTGTGTGTGTGTCAATATGCATGACTGTGTGTGTGGACAGACCCAGCACTTTTGGTAAAGCTATGCTCTACAGCAGTACTAATAAACTTTGAGGAACTTCTTGGTTTTTTGTTGTAATTCTACCCCCTCCTACTCTTTAATCCAGTGGCAGAGTGTCTCCTCCCTCTACAATAACACCTGCAACAGACACCAAAGCACAAATGATAAACAAGTTCCTAACCAATTGGATTGGTTTTACAGCAGTGCAGTCGGGCGTAGGGCTGAGAGAAGCTGACGGAACAGTTTGAAAGATCTAAAATATATTTTGGACAAATGTATAAATAAAGCACATTTCTCTGTGATTTAGACACTTCTCTTCAGATGATTTTAGGCCTTCACTGAAGGCTCTGCAGGCCCAGACGGTACACCACTGCTTTAATCATCCTCCAACTTCTTCCCCACTTTTTTATTTTTCATGTTTTGTACCCTTAGTTCACACTCTCACTCACTTCCAACTGGTCCAAAAAGGAATGCACAAAAATATAATACTAGTAGCTTCAAATAAAAGAGGAGTTTATGCAAATATAACACTGTGAGTTCTAAGCTACATCACCTTCTACTGTAGCAGTAACTTCTGTCCTAGAAGCCTTCAGCTCTTATCGGTTTGTTCAGCTGCTGGACATGATTAGTTAAAGAAATAAAGAACTGCAATCCAGTGGTCTAGACAGCGGTCAACCGACGTATATCACTGTTATGGATCATGGCTGACTTGGAGGGACTCTCACTTCCAAAACGGTCCGACGCGGAATGAGAACTTGGATCGACAACCAACTGTTTTCATACGGTTTCACAAAGAGAGAAATGAAACAACACAACCGCGGATTGTGATCACTTCTCACACACAGTAGCCTCACTTTCACTATACATAAGTATGCCGGCTGCTTTATAATTCTTTACAGTTAGGGTCTTTTTTTCCTAAAGGTTTCTCTGTAAAAAATGTGTGCAAAATCATTTGGGTCTTAATTTACTGGCCTCACTGCATCGGTTTAATACTTAAAAATGGCATTATGAATCTTTTTTTTGTGCATTGACCATTTAAAGAAATGTAACATGAGAATTCCAGGAAAATGCTTAAAAAAGAGAAGACTAGATGAACACAGATCAATTACTCTAATGATGGTAATCATCACAAGCGGAACAGGATTGCTCCCGTTGTTTCTGGTTCTTTGTACGTCTAAGTCAGGTGCAAACTGTCACATCTTTGATCTGACATGGCGTGATGACTGTCACTGAGAACATGATGCCAGCAGAACCGAGTCACAACCTCAGAAACATGTTCTAACAGGGTGCTATTGCAAGACAGTGTTCCAAAGTGTTGACTATGTAGTGAATCTGTATGTGTTGACTGATGGAGGTTTTTCTCAGTATGTCTGATGCTCCGATTTTAAAAGTGTATTCCAGACAGACATTAGTGGTTTTCATTTCTGTATTTCTGTTTCATATGTTGTTAAGGTGTTATTCTAGTAGAAGTTCTGGGAAGATAAGTGAGGGTTTTCTTAAACTTCTCATGCACAGCTGTTGGTGCCAAGCTCCTTGTTGTTTACCATGGTGTCTAAGTCGGTTTGGCCGTATACACTATACTACAAATGTTTCTAACTCAAGGCTCGGATCTGGCCCTCCAGATCATTTTATTTTACTGTCATTAATGACCCGATCTTATCTTGCGCTTATTTCTAACTTGTATGATTTTGACAAAATATATTTTTATGGAAAGTAAAATATTGAAAGTTATTTAAGGTTTAAATTGATTTATTCTGGAATAAATAATAATAATAATTTGCACAAAATTGAGTGGTTAAAGCGGCTGGATGGCTCAGTGGGCTAAGTATTGGGATTGCACCCAGGAGCCCTGGGTTCGATTCCCAGGGTTGCCCACTGATCCCCACCCAGATTGGGTCCTTAGACAAGACCCTTGACGCTGCTGCCTAACTGGGTCCCTGTGCCCCTCAAGTACAGGGTTGTGTCAGGAAGGGCATCTGGCATAAGCTGTGGCGACTGCAAATAGGAGAAGCCGAAAGGTGAACAACAAACACGCAATAATGATCTGTGTTTTAAACTGTAAAAACAATAAATCATTGCAATTTGCGCCCCCTCCAGCAGATGGTGCCCTAGGCGGTTGCCTGGCTTGCCTATGTCCAGGGCCAGTTCTGCATGGATGGATGGAATTGTCAATTCAAGATCAACTTTATTTATCCCCACGGGGAAATTCTGTTGTAGAAGTGGCATAATAATAAAGAAAAAAACAAAAAACCATTAAACTGCTAAACAATCAATAAACATAACATTCTTATAAATACATGTAAACATAGCTGCAGAGATAAATTCATATAAACAATTGTACACACATAGCAGCAGAAGAATGATTATATACATATATACAAAGATGTAAAAAAAAGAAAAGTAAAAAAGAGTTTGAATCTCCATTAAAAATTCAGTTTAATCAATGATGACATTTTTGGTCAAAGTAACAATTTCTAAAATGTTTGTCTTATACAGTATGGAATTCTTCATTTTAACCTCCTAAAATCTTTGTGTCCATGTGTGTTGACATCAGATTTGGTGTTGCAGTATTTCTTTCCTCTTAACTTGGGCTGTGTCAAAGAGAAATAAAGGATTGGGACTTGAGGGGTTACATCACCTTCCCCTTCAGCTGCTGTCTCACTGCTGTCTGTCTGTCAGCAGCAGGAGAACGATCCTCTTGTTAAAGGAGAAAACAAAAACCTGATCTGTTTTCTGTTAAGATGCATTTGTAGGTTGTTGTTTGCATTAAGACAACCCAATAGAGACACTCTTGTAGCGTGTAAAGGGTCGAATTCAAGGAAGAATTTGACTTTGTCTCGTAAAGGGGCACCACCTTCCGTAAGGAAGGAAAAATGACTCAATGATGAAAGTTTATCTAGTTTAGCTTTAAAATTGATTAAAGAGTAATCTTCAAAATCAATCTCAACACTTCAGGAAGTAAATTCTCATCTGAAGGGACCGTATCACAAAGAAAGAACAAGATGGACAACGACTGCCTTTTTGATATTTATTAAGAGATAAGCATGAAAATATATACAAAATAAACAAAGAAAATCAATGTAGTGTGTGTGTGTGTGTGTATGAATGTGTGAGAAAGTCGGTGGATGAGCAAAGTAATGCCTCAGAACGGTTTAAGAGAAAAATTGTAATCTAAAGAAAACAATTACGTTAAACTGTTCAAGACACTAGTCTGGATAAATCAAATTGGCTGTTATGACCACATCAAACCGCAACAGTTTTGCTGAGAGGGTCTCCTCACCACGGTGGCTCGAAGCTGGACTTGGACTGGACTTTCAGACAAAGCTCACCAGACAAAGGTGTTTCTCCTGAGGCCGATGAGATGGAGAAAGCAGCAGCAGCTTTGGCGCAGGGTGTAGGAGGACAGTCGAAGACTCTTCTGGAGCTCACGACCGGATGAAGTTCTGGGATTTAAAGTTCACTGAAGTTTAGTCTCAAAGATCGTTCAATCAGTTTAAAAAATAAGAAGCACAAATGGTGATGAGCTTCAAAATAGTTAAAGGAAAATGCACGACAGTTACCAAAAAGATAAGATTTACTCATTTATTTTAAATTTGAGACTTCTTGCTTGCTTACCTGGTATTATTTTAATCATTTCAACCTGACCTCATGATGTATTCACACACTAGATATAAAATCATACATAGACATACATATTCCAGACAGAAAAAAGTCATTTATTTTGCTGTGGAAATCCCAAAAATGTTCAACCAACTGTAAGTCTTTGGTGTCATTTTATAAAAACAACAACAACAAATGTTTATAACCATCGTGTTTATATTTTCTTCAATGAAAATACTAGAAAAAATTCCAGGTGAAGTCTACAGATTTCTTTATGCCTCAGATATAAACAGTTTCTGTTCAGTTAACCCTTTAACACCGGAAGTCTTTTGTTGAACAATTCGGATTTGACTTCAAGCAGTAAAAAAAACAAAAAAAATTAAAACTACAGTAGCAACTTCAAAAAAAAATTCTACACACATATGTCAAAAAACTGAGGATACATTGTAACATTGATTGAAAAATTCACAACCATAAGCATATATCCACACCAACACGTAAATAATTCAATTGTTACTCTTAATCAGAAATAGCTGCATTAACTCTTATGGATAAAGGATATGACACATGAAACAATTAATGATTAAGATGA
>NC_050520.1:13726614-13737223 GCF_002922805.2 Oryzias melastigma
CTCTATCTAATGGATAAAGGATATGACACATGAAACAATTCATAATTAAGATGATTAAAATATCAACTTAAAGATCATTCCTTTCTAAGAAGGTCTGAACTTTGACAGTTTAAATAAGAAAAAGAGTATTCAGTTTATACTGAGGAGTTTTTAGGTTTAAAAACATATAATGGAAAAATAAAGCTAACTACTTTATAGATTTGGTCTATTTCGGGTTATATTCAGAATGAAAATCAAACCTTTACATGCAGATTATGAGCCATTTGCAGAGGGATCATTGGACACTTTAAACTTTCTACGCTGGTGTATTACTGCCAACAATCTCTCCAGGATCCATTTGGAACACAAGAACATGATTCCTGCAAGATGTGAGAACATGGTTCATGGTGGGAAACCTTGGCTGCACACGGCTCCACTTCTGAACTGCCTGCAACATTGATTTCACATCAGCAGATCTTAATGAAGAGAATTCTTTCTCTTGTTTTTCCACATTCATGGAGCTAACTAAAAAGAGAAGCGTATCTACCTGTAACACTAAAATTCTAAGTGAGAAGCTGGAACAAATCAGTGAACGCTACAAAGAGTCTTATTGGAGTCAGATCCTCAGTCCTTCATCAAAACTGATTTAGAGACTCTTACTTGGAATTGGAAACTAAACAATGTGTACAAAAGATGATTCAGGCTGCGTTAACTATAGCAAACTTAAGTGCAACAGAGAAATAACAGAGAGAAAAAAGATACAGAAAATAGATATTTAAAAAGATATTTAATATTTTGTAACTAATTTATATCTTCAATTTTAGGGTATTTTAGAGTTTAGCTATTATTTCACTAGCTAGCTATTTTGGCTAACTCAGGCCTTTTTCTGTTTTTTAGGCTGTTTTGAAGTTTTGCTGATAGTTTAGCTACATGCTAGCTGTTTTGGCTGATTTATGCTTTTTTGTTGTTTTTTAGGCTATTTTGCAGTTTAGGCAATATTTCAGCTACATGCTAGCTATTTTGGCTAATTTAGGCTTTTTTTCCCCTTTTTTTAGGCTAATGGACTCAATGCACGGATAAGACCGCTAATGCCTGATAGGGCCAATACAAAAGATTCCAATCAAATCTAAAGGTGTATTCAGACTTGGAAAGTCCATTAGTTCAGCTTGAGTCCTGAAGATTGGATTTTGTGTGAATTAAAACTGGCGTCTAACGGAGAATTCTGTTTGAAATTTTGCAGTTTTGTTTAGACCAAATCTTCTAAACAAAACCACGTGACTGAAGATCACTTCAGTCTTTGGCCAGCAGTTACAGGGGCAGGTCAAAGCAAGAAAAGAAAGATGAAGGATCTACGGTTTGCAAATCCTTGGCTGAATTTTTCACTTCTTCAAACTTTATACTTGGCAGATACATTTTGAGCATCTGTTTTATGGCTAGATTCAACACTTTTACTGCTGCTTTGAAACTGTGGAGGAATCCTGCATGGCGGTTACTGGGGAAGCTACAGGTACACACGCTAAAAAACACGTCGGTAGAATCAATGTGGGTCACAAACAGCTAGCATGCAGCTGAAATATTAGCTAAACTCCAAATTAGCCTAAAAACCCCAAATAATCCAAAAAACTAGCATAATGCCAATAATGCACTCTGACTCCATGCAATATAAAGTAATGACTAATTGAGTATTAAATTAGTCGCTGACTATTTTAATAGTCCATTAGTCGTTGATTAGCCAACTAATCGTGGCAGCTCTAACCGAGACAGGAAAGGGGAGTAATAAGGGCTTCTAGCTTGGTTAAAATGAACGCTCTAACAAGAAATCCGTTAAAACAACTACTTCCTTTTTTGATAACATGATCATTGTTCCTTTACATTTATCTGCAGCTCATCCATTGCATTATACCTACACTGTTTACATCACATGACAACCAGCTACGGTGGCTGTTTGGTTCAGTTATTCCGCTCTCTGTTATTCTTGTATTCAGACTGAGGAATGTTGGAACGAACCGAGACCACCCTGAAAGATGGGTCAGAGGGCGGTTCCTGGTCCGGGACCAGGATTAATTTGTACGTATTCAGACTCAGACTTTGTTATGCAATTTCAGGGGAAACAAACTCTAGTTCACTTTAAGCGGACTAAATGTGCCAGTCTGAATAAGATTAAGAAAACCTTTATACTCCCTAAAGCTACATGATCGAGCCCAATTTCAGATCATGTTATCAGATCTGGACATCCCTAATTGATACCATAACTAAAGCTGATCAACATTTTCTAAGATAAACTACTCAGCTACTGAATAATAGGGATAATTCAAAACCATGTACATTTAAAGGACACAGCATAATTTTGAACTAACGGTGAACTGATTATTTAGAGAAGTAGAATGCAGTCTATCAAAACCTTCTGACTGCTGATGATTTGCATGTTTTTTTAAGTTCTATGGAAAAAAAATGTGAAAACTGATAATGTCTTGACATCTGGTATGATATTGGTGGTTATAACTTTGAGAGAAATGTCAACCAAATTCTTATCTTAAAACATAATTGTCTCCTGTGTGAATTGTCATGTCTCTAGTTAGGTTTTGTCTACAACTGGAACTTCAACCACATTCTTTACAGGAAAAAAAGGCTTTTCTCTTGTGTGGATTCTCATGTGTCTAGTTAGACTGCTTGAAGCAGCAAAACTTCTATCACATTTTCCACAGGAAAACGGCCTTTCTCCTGTGTGGATCCGCATGTGAACAATAAGGGCACTTGAACAAGTAAAACCTCTACCACATTCTCCACAGGAAAAAGGCTTTTCTCCAGTGTGGATTCTCATATGTCTACAGAGGTTTTGTGTACGACCAAACCTTTTACCACATTTTTTACAGGAAAAAGGCTTTTCTCCTGTGTGGATTCTCATGTGGTTAGTAAGGTATTCTGCGCAAATGAAACGTCTGCCACAATCTTCACACCGAAAAGGCTTTTCTCCTGTGTGGATTCTCATATGATTAGTTAGGCTTCTTGCATAACCAAAGCTTTTACCACATTCTTCACAGGAAAAAGGCTTTTCTCCTGTGTGGATTATCATGTGTCTAATAAGGTTTTGTGCAAGATTAAAACTTCTACCACATTCTTTACAGATAAACGACTTTTCCCCTCTATGTATTCTCATGTGAATAGTTAGGCTTCTTGCATGAGCAAACCTTCTACCACATTCTTCACAGGAAAAAGGCTTTTCTCCTACATGTTTTCTCATGTGAAGATTTAGGCTTTTTGCATAACCAAAACGTTTACCACATTTTGAACAGGAAAAAGGCTTTTCTCCTGTGTGGACCCTCATGTGTCTCATGAGGTTATATGCACGATTAAAGCTTTTAGTACATTCTTTACAGGAGAAAGGATTTTCTCCTACATGTTTTCTCATGTGGAGATTTAGGCTTTTTGCATAACCAAAACGTTTACCACATTTTGAACAGGAAAAAGGCTTTTCTCCTGTGTGTACTATCATGTGTCTCATAAGGCTATGTGCACGATTAAAGCTTTTAGTACATTCTTTACAGGTGAAAGGCTTTTTTCCTACATGTTTTTTCATGTGAAGATTTAGGCTTTTTGCATAACCAAAACTTTTACCACATTTTGAACAGGAAAAAGGCTTTTCTCCTGTGTGTACTATCATGTGTCTCATAAGGCTATGTGCACGATTAAAACTTTTAGAACATTCTTTGCAGGAAAAAGGCTTTTGTCCTGTGTGGATACAAAGGTTTGCAGTTGTGACCCTTTTTCCAGGTTTTTCACAACAATGTGTTTTTAACATTTTTGCTCTGAAATGTTTTTGCATTGGAGTCTTTTTCTTAGAGTTTTTTTGAACAACATCATGCTTTTCTGACTTTTCCTTATTGCAAACGTTACTCTTAATGTCTGACACATTCATGGTGCTCATGTTTTTGACACAGTTTCTTTTTCTCTTATCTTTTTTCTGTAAGTTTGTCTCTCCGTCTTTGGTCGATGTAGATTTTTCATGCTGATTTCCTTCTTCCTTCTGATTATCAGTTGTACCTAAACTCTGAGTTATGAGCTGCTGACAGTTGAGATCTGCTTCATTTTCCTCATAAGTAGAAGTCACCATCAAGCTATCCATCTCCTGCTCCAGATCCAACTGCTCTACATCCTGGCATCTGTAGAGCTCCTCCTGATGCCCGTTAATGAGTCGAGGTTCTGTGTCCTTCATCATCACATTGGAGTTCCTCTCCTGGTTCCTCAGAAAATACTGGGGGAGAACTGCAGACAAAGATTCACATAAACAACGTTTTCAGGGGTTGTAGTTTTCTGTGAGTTTTTATGTCATCCATGTGAAAAAAAAGTACAAACGGATCACAAAACTAAGAGTTCAAACAGTTTTAGATGTGTGGTTCACTTCATTCTCGGATGAGTAAATAGGAAAAAACAAGACAAAATACCAAGATATTTTTTAAATCCTCAAAACATATATTTAAATATAATATACTTTAAACACACATACAGGTGCTCTGATGAGTTTACATATCCTGGAAAAAATTATGATTTCTTATTAAATTTTTTATTTAATATGGATGAAACCATTTACTGTCACAAAATTCTGTTTATCCTTTTTAAATCATAATGACAACAGAAACTTCCCAAATAGTTTTATAAAAGTTTGTTTTTAGAATGAATAACTGTATAGTAATTAATATAAAATTATCGTTTTTTTTAAAAACATTTATAAACCAGTAAAATAATCAGGAGACACACCAATGTAGAGTTGGGTGTCATCGGCATAGCTGTGAAAACATACATCTGATGATGTCCCCAAGTGTCAGCATATGTTGATTAAAAACCAGTGGGTCTAAAATTGAAGCTTGGAAGATCCCAAAATTGATTTCAAATGAATAAAACCACTTCAAAGCAGTAGCAGAGATGCCCAAACTTTACAGAAAGTTAAGTAAAAGACTGATCTATTATATCAAATAGATCAAATAGATGACATGACACACTACCAGAGGTCTGCAACCTTCAACTGTGAAAGAGCCATTCAGGTCGATTTCTCACCAACCAAAACCCAGCAGGAGCCACAAAGTCTTCACTCACCCTTTAGAAATATAAGATACTCATTTATATTTATGTTTTTGCTACTGACTTCATACATTTTAATAAACTATTGCTGTTTTTTAGCATGAAATAAAACAAACATGAAGAGGAAATAGACTTCTTCATTTCAAATAAAAAGAAATCCTACACCATAGGATCATATCAATGCAGCAAATGCAGTAGGAAGTGTAAGATCATCAATAATTACAAAAATGTATTTTACTGTTTCTGGTGCTTTTCAGCCACAAATTCATAAATATAACCAATAAAAATTGAACCAGAGCTAATGAAGTGACCCCTACCACTTCTTAAAACCATAAGGCACACTTTAAATCTTTGATTTGTTCAAAACAGACAAATTGATTCTCTGTAATAACTGAATATCCAAATTAAGTCCAAATGTGTCAGTAAGATGTTGATAAACTTGATGTAGAATTACGGCTACTGTTTCGCGTTGAATGATTCATACCGTCCTTCAACCTGTTTGCGAATGAGTAGCATAAAGTTTACATTTTTTTTTTTTACTTTTTCCTGTAAAATGTACAACTTTATTATAAAAGAGCCACAAGTTTCTCTGGAGCCGTAGGTTGCAGACCCCTGAACTGGACAGAGCCATTGTTAATACAATTAATGCGATGGCCGATCGTTATGAATTATAAACTGGGTCTAAGCTGAATTGTAGCAAATCTGTGACTGTATTAATAAATATGACTGAAGCTGGTAAGGGGGAAGACTGCTGTTGTCTCATCCTTTTCCAGTATTTAACGTGGAGCATTTAACTTTTTAAAACTGAACGTGTCATACGCCACACGTTTCACTCTCTTTGAACTAATGGAATATCCTAACAGTTTTCTCTATTAGAAAAGCTCAGGCGTTGTGCTTTATTATCAATACGGTACCATTATGGTAATCTTACCCTGAAGCCTGCGAATAGCTCCTTTGTTTCTCTGGAAGGCAGACAGAGCGGTGGACATGAAGTTTGAAGTAGGCATAGAACACTATCACAATGGTGTAAACATATCAACAACAAAAATATCAGCAAGACCGTCCTCCCAGGTTCAGATCTTGACACCGAAGGAGCAACAGAAGAAGTCCCTTCTGGCGATAAAAAGTTACATTTGAGCGGCTATATTGGTTGAATATGTGGATGATTCAAGACCTCGCTTGCTAGTTTTTTTCTCAGAATTACTTATTGTATGAGAGAAATGTAATTCAAATGTAACTTACTTTATTTTTCGAATTATAAATTATCTTATAAGTAATGCAATACATTTTTGTGGGATTAATTAATCGTGACCTTTAATTAATTAATTTTAATCCCAAATATTTTTAAGCTAATAATTGCTGTGAAAAGTGGTTTTCTGAAGATTTTAATTAAAACCGACTTCTAACTTCACTTTTACACCACCATAGGGATTTTGTTTTCAATCTAAAAAAAAATAAAAAGGACATTAAGTCCAGACTGCTCTAACAACACAATACCGTTGCGGCTAAAACTTATTAGTCCGGTAAAAATTGATGAAATGATACCAGTAAAAAATGTACCAAATTTCCGTACCACATCCTATTGTTGAATGATCATTTTGAAGACTGGAATGAAGCCATTGACTGTATAATCACTGAACATATAAACCCCTCCCCTCATGTTTCAAATAGGAAGTACCTGCTGGTTCCAAGAAGTCAAAATCCCATAAACTTCTATTGAAAAATAAACTGTTATTACTCATTCATTCTATTTGTCAGAATAACCATTCTTGCTCTGATCCTTCTTCTTAACATCTTCTTTCTAATCCTAGTTATTTTGAAAGATATTTTTTCTTTATCGTAAGTTATTCAAGTTATAAACTGACCAATCAGATGCCTCAATAAAAGCATCTGATTTGATAGTTTCTCCAAGCTGCTTTCAGAGGAAGGGGCGTGGACTTTGCACAGGCTAACTCATGAATGGCGACTGTAGTTCCCCTTAAAATGTGACTGAGACCGACTTAGACCAATCACTGTTGTTGGGTTTCAAAATGGCGGTGACGTATCAGGAAGCAATGCTGACAGCTTTGGCCAGAGACAAGGCATTTCTATGGGTGAGGTAAACACTTCATGTTGTTCAGTGATTAGAACGTGTCTATGGATGGAGCAGAAGAGACAGAGAGAAGATGAAGGAATGAAACACGAGGATGTGACGGCGGCGGAATTGAAAAATTTCAACTTTATTTCTTTGAAACAAACTTTTGCTTCATCTGGACAAAAACATGCAGGAAGAGGTGAATTTTCCCTCTGAAATGAAACTCGTAAATACAATACTCGTGACGATCACTTTTCTCAGGGTGCAGTCGGGACTTAAGACTGCGCGCTGGAGCTGTTACCACGACAATGCGATGCATCGTATTTTTAACAGATATTTTTTTGTGAAAAACTATTTAAACCTAAAAAAAAATGACTGAGGTTCAAATAATGAATTGAATATTTATTTTAGGGCTGTCAGATTTGTCGTGTTAAAAACGCATTAATCTGACATGTGCTTGACGCCGACAATTTTTTTGACGCATTAATCGCGGACTTTCTCATACGTGCCTTTCCATACTGCGCGCGGGCGTCCTGCCCTGTAACTCACCGGCTGCTCTCACTAGATCACGGGCGGGTCTCCAACCTCCGAGCTGCGACCTAAAACCGGCCCGGCGCTAGGACCTGGAGAGCTCCTGCACTTTAACCCGGCTCCGGTTCGCGTCCAGTACCACGTCTGGTGGTACCGGCCCGCGTCCGGCGCCGCGTCCCGAGAGCTGCGGACCCCCGACGTTCCAAACAGCAAGCGCACCGGGGGACGTTTTAAATGTTCTGGAGGTTTAAGCGTGATCCAGCCCCAGCATAGCGGTCTGTCTGCCGGCATATTCATCGTGAGCTCCGCTGGACACGTCGCTGCATCGAGCTGCAGCCAGAGAACGCGGCGGCAGTAACAGACTGTCAAACTGTCCACAGAGTATCCCGCTTTTCTCAGTATTTAATGTTTTAAAAAACAAAAGTTCATTGGAAATGATAAATCTCTATTTCATTTATTACTGTAGTTCAGCAGAGGAGGAAAAGATTTGGTCCTGACAAAAAATGAACATGAAAGTGTTATGGAAATTTTATTTTTGATATTTTTTATTTTATTTTACTGAACGTTGATTGAAGTTTTGAATTTAAAATGCCCTTCACTTGGACTTGGGCTTTTGTTAGGCATTTTATGTTACAGCCTTTTATTGTTAAGAAAGTTTATCTCAATACAATGTTACAAAATAAAGTATTTCTGATGAAAACTATTAATTTTGTCATTCTTGTTTTCACAATTAATGCAGAACTACTAAATTCCACGAACCACACATTTTTTCCCTTAAAAAAAGGCCACATGTAAATTTGCGATTAATCGCAAGTTAACTCTGGACAAAATGCGATTAAAAATTTTAATCGCCTGACAGCTCTAATTTATTTACTTTTATTAAATCAATGTGGTATGAGCAAGATAATGTTGATTAATCGATTTGAATCCATTTAAGCTTTATAGATCAATAATCTATTCACAAAAGATATACATCGATTTAGCACATAAAGCTAAAGTCTGCTAGCTTGATGCTAACGTTCAACAGAATTTCCCATGGGACAGCTATTGCTAACGCTCGGTTGACCAAACATACATTGCTGACTAAATTAACATCTTTATAAACATACAGACATTCATTTTCCAAACTCTTTTAAGGAAAAAAATGTAATTGTTATTTGTGGTCTAAAACATTTTCCCCTCATACTAGGGGTGTAACGGATCACAAAACTCACGGATCGGATACAAAAGCTTCAGGCGAATATCTTTTAACAAAACCCTCAAATTCATCACTTCAACTCCAGAATTATAACTGGATGGCCCCTCACCCCCGCAGCAATAGACTCCAGTGACAGCAGTGATGCACATTCGGCTTTGTTTTAGTTCATAAAGTAAAATCCAGCATTATTCCAGAGGAATAAGTATTTTATAACGATCACGAATCAGCGATCTTGGGGGTAGCAAATTTTTATGAGCAGATCGCAAGAATCAGAGTACTCGGATACTTGTCACAGCTTTGTTCTACAGCTTGGCTTATTTCTTATTTTTTGTGATCTCATAACCTAAACAACAGAAAAAGCCAGATGTAGCATAAGTATTTGCTAAACTCCAAAATAGCCAAAAAACAAAAAAGCCTAGATTAGTCAAAAGATCTAGGATGCAGCGGACATATTAGCTGAATTCAAATTAGCCTAAAAACAACAACAAAAAAAGCTTAAATTAGCCAAAACAGCTAGCATGTAGCTGAAACATTAATTAAACACCATAATAGCCTAAAAAAGAAAAAAAGCCTTAATTAGCCAAAATAGCCAGCATGTAGCTGAAATATTAACTTAACTCAAAAATAGTCTAAGAAAGCCTTAATACATGCCAAAATAGTCCAAAATGTTAGCTCAATGAGTTACCATAACCAAAACAACATAAACACTGGAGATAAAGCTCTGGTGTTAAAGCTGATTTGTTTTTTTAGAACTTATGACAGTGAGCGGAACTTCAGTCTCAATTTCTGAGCACAGAAGAAGCACCTTCTAGTTTTATTTTGTTCCTTATTTTTATTATGTTCATTTTCATGGACTTTCTTTGAGTGATAGAAGGTTTGTTGAGTTAGCATCGCCGCACACATAGCCTATTAGCATAATTTACATAATTTACAGTCTTCTGCTCATCGTTGGACGTCTTGAATCCAAAATACAACCAGATCACAGACATATCCCTCTTTAGCTGAAAGAGCTTCTTCTTGGTCTGTCTGCATCAGTGTATCTGTCTGCTTCAACTCCAGGGAAACAACTTCCAGCTGTTCTGTCCGTCATTCTGCACTCGCGTAAAGTAGCGAGTGCAGAATGACGGACAGAACAGCTGGAAGTTTACCAGTAGCGTAAAGTATGTCGTAAAACTTGCAAGAGTTAGAATCAAAGAACATAAAGCAGCTTGACATCGTAGAATCACCAGACAGAGTTTCTTTAAAAAGAATCTAAATAATTTTAATTTATTTTCCCTTTTATAAATTTTTTTGTGTACACACTGACGAGGCAACACCATAGCAATCGTCTCCAGCTATTTAATGACATAATTGCCGTAATAATTGATCAAATTAGGTTAGAAACAATACAAACAATAGCCCACTAGTGCTGCCACAAACGATTATTTCAATAGTCAATTAATCTTGGATAATTTTTTTGATTAGTTGCCTTATCAGTATGTACTGGATGTAAAACACACATCTTAACCATAATTAGCTTTAAACTCAAAGTATTTCAGCTACATGCCAACTAAAATAAAGACAATAGTTTATTAATCTTTTAATGAATCATGCAGCTGTTCTCCTTCATTTGTTTCTGGCATTATAACAAGACTTCAATCAAATGAGGTCATCTGAAACAACAACAGAAAACTTATTAAAAGCCTACAAATTGCAGATACAAACACACTGATAAAGTTATTGTCTGATTGCTGAAAGCAATCAGAGTATGT
>NC_050520.1:13737330-13737731 GCF_002922805.2 Oryzias melastigma
GTATTTCCGCAGGAAATGCAATTTTTTCTAGTTCTAACTGCTTTTCTCTTTTTCTGTTTTTACCCTGTTGATTCTGATTCTGAGTTTGAAGACACTTTCTGCTTCATATATGACCATTTCCACAAGCTGTGCTGAGAAGGGGGAGCCACCTCAGAAGGAGAGGATCTGGAGGGAAGTTGTTACTCAAAGATGACAACTGTTAAAAGCAAGGCCTCAGTGGAGACCAGCGTCGGCCTCTTAGTCTAAAGTCTTGTCCTAACACCATATATGTGCATACCTTAGACTAACTCCCCCCACTGTTTGTGTAAGAGCAGGGCTTCCCTTGAAACAATAACAGAGGATGATTCTTGGGGTGGAACACCAAAACCAGGAGCTATATTTACTAAAAAAAAAAAAAAAAA
>NC_050520.1:13738018-13738868 GCF_002922805.2 Oryzias melastigma
ATCTACATGTCCTCTTCAGGATCTTCCTCTTTATCAATTTCAAAAGCATCACAACAATTATTGTCTCACTTGCCGCTTTCTTTGTCTTTCCCTCATACTCTGTTCAGCCTGCCCTCTGTCACCAAAAACGCCTGTAGATTTTTTTACATTTCATGCAGTTTTTGATAATTTAGAGAAAAAGAAACAGAAATGTTGTAAACATTTTTACTTGTTAAATTTGAGCTTTGAATGCAAACCTGTTGCTCATGTTCAATTGTGCTCTTGTTTTTTTCACTAAAAACTCTTCAAATTTTTTTGTAACTGTTGTCACTATTATGACATGTAGTAAATTGTAAAATGCTCATAGATATTGAAAACACGGTGTTTTCTGTAAAAGGGGCCAAAAACACACATTTACAGGACATTCTCTGACTCTGTCGGTCAATATGTTCAGAAAAGTCCAGTTGGACATTTTGAGGTTTAGGTGTTGAATGTTCTTAGTGCTCCACAGGCCCAGATCTCCAGTCTGTCATAAATTACAATTTTACAAAACAATTGAACCTTTTAACAGAGCTTGGCTTCCTTGAACAACATAGTTGAATAATCCAAAAAACTGCAGCTAAAATGAACTTACGGAGAGTTTGAGGCCTCGTCTGTGGGTCAGAGAGGATTTCCAGCAGTCTGCTCTGACGACGGAGCTCTTCCTCATGTTGAACGCTGCTTTCTTCGAAATGTCGGAGTATTTTTTCAGCAGCTTCAGTGAACACGTTGTTGATAAAGTCTTTTAGCGGCAGATCGGAAGACATTATTGCTGCGCGGCTCTGACGTCAACAGAAGAGAAGAAAAAACACCGCGAGCTCCGTCAGCGACG
>NC_050520.1:13739149-13755483 GCF_002922805.2 Oryzias melastigma
TTAAAGCCTTAGTTCAAAGTATCATTCATTATTCAATTGACGATTCAATTTGCAAATTCATCATGCAATTTGAAAATGCATGTTTTATTTTGAAATTCAATATTCAATTCAGGCAAAATTATTTACAATTCATGATGAATATTTACGATTCAATATCACAATTAAAAAAATAAAATATTGAATAAAAACAAAATCAGTTGCATTGTAAATCGTAATGGATTTTTTGATGCCATAAATCAAATGACAATTTAATATTCAAATTATGCTTTTAATTTGAAAATACATTTTGCAATTTACAATTCAATATCAAAATTTTACAATTAAATATTAACATTTTAAAAATAAAATATTGAATAAAAACAAAATCAGTTGCATTGTAAATCGTAATGGGTTTTTGATGCCATAAATCAAATGACATTGCATTTTGCAGTTTACAATTCAATATTTTAAAATTACATTTCAATACATGGCTTTCTGTAAATTCATTTTAAAGTAACTTAAAATCTATTGCAGTAAAATCCCACAATCTGTTTGTGTCAATACTCAAATCAACTTTCAAAACAGATGAAACAACATAAAATCAATTTCACAACAACAATGTTAAACATAAACCTAGATATACTATTCATATATTTTGTTGTTTTTTTTTAGAGTCAAACTAAACCACTCTACATTTTACGTTCTTCCTCAGTTCTTCTTCTTTTATCCGCTCTGTTTATAAAAAACATGCTGATATGAAACAGAATCATAAGTTGATAAATATAGTGGTTTATTAATTTAGACTAAAAGAGTCAGTACCTCATCACCCACAAGCTTAAGTGCACATCACTGGTCTGTAGTGAGGGGATTCAAAGGGACCATACCATGAAAAAACAACTTTTTGAGCTTTTATGTGTATTTTAATGTTCATTCCTCACATAAAGAACTCCAAAGTGGTATTTTGATTCATTCATTCATTTCTGATTACCATAAATCCTCTACAAACTGCGCTGTTAGCAGCAGCCCCTCCCATACCCACGAAAACGAGCCTCATGATTGGATGTCACAGAGTGAGACCGCCCCTTTTAGGAAGAGTATGCTCTGATAGCTCCGCCCCCAGTCTAACACCAACACCCAATTTCTCCACTGAGCTAATGATGATCAGCAAAAAAATTTCAATTTAGATGCAGAATATCGTATATCTTCCAGTTGTGTTTTGAATAAGTTCCAGCTCAAACAGTTTGTTACTTTAGATGCGGGGCTCCTTTAAGACCCCCCATTGGGCACAGTCTTGAGTGTATTTTTGTTGTGAAGCAGTGTAGCGATGGCCGGGCCTACTAAGGGCAGATATATGTGCATCCATCCTTGAAAAAAAATGGATCTTTATTTTTGAGGGAAAAACGAATACACACTGCTGGCTCTAGAATGAAATCAAATGGGCGGCAGCCACACGCAGCAGCAGGCGGAGCCTCAGGAATTTAGTTGTTTTACTTCCGGGTAGGACAAAAACTGAAGAAAATAGCTGGTAGTATTTCATAAATGTGTTTTTTGTTGTCCCAAATGTTATGATCATATATATGGATATAGTTCACTCTGAAAGGCTTAAGAAAATCATGGTATGACCCCTTAAATATCCAGACTACCCTGGTTCCCTGCTGTCTCCATCTTACCTCATTTCAAATGTGGTTAACTGCGTTTTTGTTAAAGATAAATTATTTTGGATTTTTGAAGTGGAGATGCATCAACTCAGAGGTAATTTAGCTAAAATGCTTGCAAAATACAGTTCATAAAAGCACACATGATCTGTGTAATTAATATTACATTGTTTTATAAATGACTTGAAATGACTTGAAACATTAATAGTAGGACTTGTGACTTGACTTGAGACTTGTTGGTCTTGACTTGTGACTCGACTTGGGATTTGAGTACCTTTCACTTGGGAGACTTGACTCGGACTTGCAAAACAATGACTTGGTTCCACCTCTGGCTATTTGTGATATTTTGATTTCCCTCTGAAATATGATATACCTAACTTGGAGAGTTTTTGATCTTTGGTGACAATAATTCTGCAACAACTGACCAGCGGGGCATAAATGAAGCCTTTGGATTTTAACATAAAAATCTGTATAACTCTAATAACTCCTGATCTGACCCCAACTTTCTTTGTGAATTCTTCTGAAATTTACCAGTGACAACCTTGAGTCCTGATGAAGCGTCAGTCTTAGATGCACCTATTTCCTGACTCCCTGAGTTTTCTAAAAATTTGGAAAAAATGTCTGCTATAAAGTTTGATAATTTCCTGAAAAAATATTATTTTTTAAATGATAATCATTAAGGTTTTTTAGGTTCAACGGCATTAGCATCATTGAAAAGGACTGAAGATATTACGACAGAATTAGACAGAAAAATCACACAACTGGTGTTTTCATTGATTTAAAGAAGGCCTTTATTGATCACAATTGTGTTTACCAAACTTCAGTCTCATGGTATTAGAGGTGTTGGATTACAATGGGTGATGAGTTACTTAGACAATCGTCAGCAGCATGTGGAATATGCAGAACATTTATCAAAACGACCAAAAATACATTGTGGTATTCCACAAGGCTCAGTACTGGGACCAATTTTTTTTTTATTTTATATATAAATTATCTTTGTGATGTGTGTTGTGGAAAAATGTTGAATCTGATGGAAGAGCAGACACTCCTTAAGACTAACACAAGTGTTTAATAGCGAAACCAGAATAATACAGGCGGAAGCTCTAGAGCACGTGCGTCAAAGTCAAGGCCCGGGGGCCGGATCCGGCCCCCCGGGTAATTCTATCCGGCCCTCCAGATCATTTTATTTTATTGTTACTAATGACCCGATGTTATCTTGTTTTCATTTCTAACTTCTATAATTTTGACTAAACATATTTTTAAAGAGAGTAAAATATTGAAAGTTATTTAAGGTTTAAGTTGATTTATTCTGGAATAATATTCCTGCCTTTTTATTATTCATAATTATGTTAAAAAGTCACAGTTTTAAAAATTGGCATTGTGCTAGCTTCTTGGACTATTTTAGCCTTTGCCAAAAATTTTTAGGTTATTTTGGAGTTCAGCAAATATTTCCGCTATACGCTAGCTATATTGGCTAACCTAAGTTCTTTATTTTTAGGCTAATTTAGCATTAAATTATATTTTAGCTGGCTATCAGCTCCGTGTTTTCAGCTATCAACTTCAGCATCTTCAGCAGCCAAATTCAGCTTACAGCATTCACACTAACATTATCACAGGTAATGCTATATATCTAGTTCATAATTATTTTAAAAAGTTACAGTTTTAAAGTTTTAAATGTAGTTTTAGAATGTTTAATACATGTTTATCCTGTTCGGCCCGTGACCTAAGGGGTTTTTGGATTTTGGCCCCTTTTATGATTGAGTTTGACACCCCTGCTCTAAAGGGTTCAAATGAACTGACAAGATGCTGGGGCTTTTATGGGGTCGCTCAAACCATTTGGGAATGTTTACATTTCAATCGGCATCCTGCCCTCCTGCTGGGGACAGAGTATCGTAAACCCTTTTGTCAATTTCTTTCACAGAGGACAATTCAGAGGCATGTGTTGATCTGTTTTACATCAGCCGCCTCCTGAGTTGGAATTCTGTTTTACAAACATTCAGAGGCATGTGTTAATGTGTCCATTTTTTTTTATCAAGGGAAAAACTTGGATACATTAGTTTCTTCTATCGAGCAAGAACTGATTTTACTTCAGGAATCGTTTATGTTAGATTAATGTCACAGAAGCTTTTTCACATTTAATCACATTTATCTTGCTTGTCTGATACAATGTGGGCGCCGAGCGGAGTCAAAATGCTGTCAACAGACACCCCCCAGAGAGAGAGAAGCCCAGTCCCGAGAAAATCTCTGAAGGATTTCATTTTTTGTAGAACTCCTCTCATTACATAAATCTGATCTGGTGGGAGCAGCCTTCAGTCTAACTTTAAGTTGATGATTTACTCAGCTTAAAATGGATACAAACTTAATGTAACAAATGTATAGCTTTTGCTAATTGACCCAATGTTTTACTTTTTAAAGTGTAGAAAAATTCTGTAGAATACGTGTTTTTATGACCCTATAACTAAAAATCCAAAAGAAAAAAAATAGATTGTCATCTAAGACTCAGAATGTAGAATAGTAGAATGTTACTTCTTTATGGAGCAGATCTTTGACTTAAACCTATATGTGCTCAGAGTGACCAGCAGAGGGCGCCAGCTGTCCTTTGATTACAGTGTCTGAACGTCCAGGAATTTCTTGGATGATTCATTTTTCTCATTATAAGACTTTGGTATGGCATGATCTGGGTCCTTTCTGGAAACGTTTGCAAGACATATTTTATGTCTGTGACTTTTTTCTTCAGACAGAAACTTACTGAGCGACTCCTCTGAAACTGAAACTCCTTCATTTCTGCTCAGTTGACCATGTCCTGCTGTCGTTACTTTTTGGGTTTTTATGCATAATAGCAATTAAATAAAGGTAAAACCAGAAAACAAATCAGTGAAGCTAGTTATTTTTCAGCATCTAAGTTCAAATGTTGAAACTTGTAAGCAATGATCTTATATTTAGACATTTAAGAAATGTTTAGAATAACAAGCAGAGCTGTGCACATTACAGATAACTTGTTACTGTTTTTCAAAAGTAATTCCCTACTTTATTACTTTGCTATGAAATGTAATGTGTTCTAGTGAATAGAAGAGAAAAAAAGAACTATTTAGTTTTGTTGTTTTAGGAATCAAACATTAGTTTTTGTTACATGTGCAAAGTCAAGGTCCAGATCCGGCCCTCCAGGTAATTCTGTCCGGTCCTCCAAATCATTTAATTTTATTGTTATTAATGACCTGATGTTATCTTGGTCTTATTTCTGACTTGAATAATTTTGACAAAATATATTTTTAAAGAGAGTAAAATATTGAAAGTTAGGTTTAAGCTGATTTATTCTGGAATAATATTCCTGCCTTTTTATTATTCAGAATTATGTTAAACAGTTAAAGTTTTAAAAATTGGCATTTTTTAGCTTTTTGGAGTATTTTGGCATTCACTAAGATTATTAAGCTGTTTTGTAGTTTAGGTAAGTTTCAGCTACATGCTAGCTGTTTTGACTAATTTAAGGCTTTTTTGTATCTGTTTTGGATTTAGGCTAATATTTACATGCTAACTGTTTTGGATTATTTAGACATTTTTCACTTTTTCAGGTCATTTTGAAGTTTAGCTATTTATTTAAGCTAAATGCTAGCTGTTATGGCCAATTTAACTTTTTGGAAAAAAGTTTTTTTTTATTTAGGCTAATATTTACATGCTAGTTTTGGCTAATTTCAGCTTTTTAAAAAAGAATTAAGGTTATTTTGAAGTCAAACTAGTTTTTCAGTTATATGCTAGCTGTTTTGGCTAACCTAGATACAAAAAAGTTTTTAGACTAATTTAGCATTTAGCTCATATTTTTAGCAGACTGTCAGCTTCAGCATTTTCAGCTATAAGGTTTAATTATTTTAGCTATCAACTTCAGCATTTTCCGCTATCAGCTTCAGTGTTTTTTTCTATCTATTTCCGCATCTTCAGCAGCTAAATTCAGTTTACAGCATTCACACTAGCATTATCACAGGTATTTTGATGTATCTGGTTCATTATTAAAAACTTGTGGCTTTTACATGATTTGAAAGGCTTAATCATTTTTAGGTTAAAAAGTGAAAAAAAGAGAAGTTCAAATGTCAAGAACAGAGGTGGAAGTATGTTAATCTGGGATTGTTTGAAAGGTTGTTTTGTGTAGCAAAATATTGGATAATTTATAGGTTTAAGTCTTGAGAATAATCTGATAATCACGGTTGTCATTTGCACCAGAATTAGATTAAGAATATGGAAACAAATTTTGATAGGAAAATCTGTTTCTCCGTCATCATTATGATCAGACCGCTGAAGGAGACTCGGGTATTGTCTGGTACCGGCGTGCACGTGTGTCGGTGGCGCGCTCCACCGGAGGCGGTAGGCAGCGGCGTCTCCTGGCTGAGGAGCTTCAGAGCGCGTGAGAGGAAGCACGCGGAGGATTTGTCTCCGGGATTTGGCCGCGTTCGCGCCCGCACGCCCCGCGCCTTGAGCCGGATCAGCCCCCGCCGGACCCCGCCGCGCGGCGCTGAGGTGAGGAGCAGCGCTGTGCGCTTTTCTGATCTGATGGGAGGTTGGAGCGGCTCGCGCGCTCTCTGGAGACGCGGGATGGATGCAGAACCGGTATCGATTAGGTGATTGGAACATCTGCTGATGTACAAAGCAAACGCTTGAGCGAGGATGCCTAACAGTTGCACTATTGAATCTCAGGAATGAGTTCCACAGATTTTGATTGAAAGTGCAAACATTAGATCAGAGACCGGATTGAGACTGGATTGAGGGATGCAGACTGACTGATCGAGCGGCTGCAGGGCGCTTCTCTCAAGCCCTGCCTTCACTTTTGCTTCACGAAAAGCTGCGCGAGGAGAAAAAGACAAATGTTGGTTTGATCTGAGGTTCTGATCTCATTCAGACTGCACCTGCATTTCTGAATGCGTCCTTTGTGATTTCTCTGCTGACTGGTGCTGATGCTGATGAGAGGAGGAGAGGTTGGGCTGTGGAGGAGGAGGAGGAGGAGGAGGAGAGGACATCCTTGGTATCAAGTCACCTTGACGACCCTTCAGCAGCACAGAGCTGTTTTTGTCCTCTCTCTTTAAGCCTGCACACAATAGAAGTTAAAAGTTAAATCTAACATTATTTGGGTGATAATATTCAATCAAATAAAAAATAAATAAGGAAAACTAATGTCTTTATTGTTGTCTAGGTCAAACCTTAAAGGAATCAGTAACGGCGGAGTTGTTGCCATAAAAAACAAGCCTAAAGTGAGACAAACTGCCAGTTTGAAGCGTTTTACATGTGAGTGCAGCTTGCTGATGCTGAGGAGCTCAGAGAAAACAAACAGAAGCTCCTGGCTTCACGTCACCAGGGCAACGTCCTCATCAGGAGCGGAGTGCCTCTGAGAAAGACATGGAATGATCCAGCTCAGTTAGCTGTAAAAGAAAATGATCATCCTCCAAAACACAAGTAGAGCTCTGTTATGTTGTTATTGTGTCTTTTGAAACTGTCTCCACTTAATCTTAAGAGTCCCAAAATCAAACAAACCTGCTTCTGGGTCTTTTCAATCAGGTGCAACCTCTTTCTTTCTCAAAAGGTTTTGTAGCTAAGCCACAGTTGAAAATAGTGCTGTTCTTAATCTGTCCTGCCTGGATAAATAGAGGTTGAATAAAGAATAAAAAATAAAATTAAATTAATCCTCAAAGCCACTCTGACATTTGAAACAACTTCATCCTGTTTTAAAATGATCTTTGGAAACCGACTTGAAACCCACTCCAATGGAAATCACGTTTGTGGTGCTTCTAACATGTTCTAGAGGAGTTTTTCTCATGATGGAGAATATAAAGTATATGTATTTAAAAAAAGCTTAAAATAGTTTATGAGTATTTTTGATTCAAATCATTGTGAATTAGGATCAGATTCAATTCAATTCAATTCAATTTCATTTATATAGCCCAAAATCACAAAGGATTTTGCCTCATTGGACTTCAAAATATGAACAATTGTTAAAAACTAAGACTAAATAAAACTGGTTATCCCTGTCCTTAGACCCTCCCTCCCGGTAAGGAAAAACTCCTAAAAAAACCTGAGTCAGGAAAAAAAGAAGAAACCTTAGGGATTCCCACATGAAGGAGAGATCCTATCCCAGGACGGACAGGCGATACCAGAACGGTTAAAGAAAAATTAGCTTCTACACCTACGTATCTAAAAGAGTTCATTCAGATTGAGCTGAGGGACGAGTGATGATGAAGTCCACAGTCAAGATGAACCAGAAGTGCAGTCCATGACCATGAATAAATAGTGTTGGGAAAACCTTATAGCAGGACGTGATGAACGTCTATGTTTTCCTCGTCTGAGCTGGAATCTGGATTATCTGCAGAAACTATGTCATCCAAAACAGCACAGGTTTTTTTTTTATTTTTTCCTAAAAAAAAATGGCATCATCATAATTCAAAGAATACTGGGAACACTTTTGTAATAGATCAAAAGTTGATCGGAGTGGGACTCTAACATTTACAGAACACAGACAGAGCAGTGATGAAACAAAAGAGAGAAAAAAAGATAATTTTCCACTGGAATCCCACCAGCTTGTGTTAAGTCCTGATTAAATGAGGGTCAACATTTGTGTAGGGTTGGTGAAAGAGCACATTCTCATTGGTTTCTATCACAGATGACAGTGACAGCAGAAATGTTCCTCCTGAAGCTGAGTTTGCTGCACATATAGTTTGCTTCACCTTGGCAGCTGTAAGAATTTACCAGAGTTCCAGGCAAACAAACAGTAGATCAGATGATGACATGAGTCCACAAAAAAAACAAAGTTCCTGGCAGATGTCTTTTACAGTTTCCCTCAATAGGTGCAGCTCTTTTGTTAAATGTATTTGGCTGAAGCTGCTGGTAAATCCTCCGCTTTGACTCTACCTGATCCTCCTTGAAGTCTAAATCTCAACATTCTTCTTTTTGTTGTGTGAACACAGTATTGTTGAAACTGCTTTGAACCAGCTGAAATCCTACGTTCAGAACATTCAAAGTGGAAGGGAGATCCCTCCAATTTTCCACTGGTGCTCCTCAGGGTTCTATTCTTGGTTCTCTACTCTTCATTCATCCTCGTTTTATGCTGTTGACGCTCAGCTTTTCCTTTCTTCTCTTCTGAACAATATGACCATGTCCTGTCTCTGTCTGTGTCTCCATTTTCTTAACCTGCGATATCCTTTAGAGCAGGCATGTCAAACGGTAGTCCTCGAGGGCCGGTGTCCTACATGTTTTCTTACCAACCTGCCATTGAAGCTCCTTATTGGACAAACACACCCGATTCAGGTAATCAGCAGCAGATAAGACAGGATTTCTGGAAAACTCGAGGACTGACTTTAGACTCCCCTGACTTAGACCTCATCTAATGGTTTTTGCACTCAACTTCTGCAGGCGTTTGTCATCTCTCTTCTTGATTACTGTAATGTATTTCTCATGGGGCTAACGACCTGCACACCAAAGCCTCTGCAGATGAACCAAAAGGCAGTTACGCACCTTCATTTTAACCAGTCAAAATATATCTCATGCCACTCCTCTCTTCAAGTCTTTTCTCTGGCTTCCAAAAGCTGCTTGCATCAGATTCAAAGCTCTGACACTCCCCTACCGATTGGTACGTTCCACAGCTCCTCTGTACCTGAACACTCCAGATCTGTCCTCTGCACACACACTATGCTGATGATGGAATGATCTGTCCATCTCATCATGCACAGCAGGGTCATTTACAAACTTAAGGAAAAAGACGGAAAACTGAATTATTTTTCAGCTGTTCAGTACCAAGTATTTCTCTCTGAGTCACACTGGTTTAAGTCTTGGATGTAGATGTCCTGGATCCAGTTTAGGTCAGTGCATTGGATCGAAGTGGGTCATTCAGAATGAATTAATATCGACCATGAATCTGAATTATGAAATCCATTTAATTGTTGTTGAAATGAATCGTTACACACACGTTTTACATGGCCCAAGTTTTCTTCCCCTTCTTTTTCCTTGGTGTTCACGAGCAAACGAGCAGCTGTGGGAACTGTAGGCAGAAGGTGTGACATATTTCTACCCCAAGTCAGTCGGACTGTTCTGTCTGACAATGTCCAAAGTAAAAAAGGACCCAGATGAAGAAATGACATCTGTCTGCTGGTCTGGATACAGGATAGTTTCTCCTAAAGTTTGAGAATATTTGCTTAGAGTGAGAATGAGTTCCTACGGTTTAGATTTTGAAGGTTGTTCTTTAGAGCAGTGGTCCCCAACCCCCGGGCCGTGGACCAGTACCGGTCCATGGATCACTTGGTACTGGGCCGCAGACAGAAAAGGATAAATTAATGAGCTAACTTAGATTATTTCTGTTCTGTTTATTTTCTGATCTTGAAGGAATTTTTATTTTGAAAGACTTCTGGATTCTGTTCACAACATCCATCTGGGTCACGTGACTTAAAGCAGCTATACCAGCATGGCTGACTGGACTGCTAAGCTAGTAGATCAAAGCTAAATACAAAAATCAGATGATAAAGCGTATTTAGGAAGTTTCTTCAGAAAAGAAAAGAGTCAGTGAGGAAACTGAAGAAGATCCTTCGACTCCTCGACAAACGGAATTATTGAGACAGTTCTCATGTAGCAGAAGCGGCTCCGTCTACACGGCAACACACTCGACTGTTTCACACTTTCAGATTTAAAGTTAAAGACACGGTGGATTCATGTCTATATTATACCTAGAAAACACAATTTTTATAAAAGTTGCGTCATTTTATTTTTATTTATCCTTCAGACCTTAAAAGTCAGATGTAGCTGAAGCTAACGTCCTTCTCTTTGATGTTAAAGAGAAAATCTTCATCACAACGTTCAAACATTTTACAGAGAATCAAGATTCAATGAAGTTGCTGATCTGTGGAAACTAGTGAGTAGTTAAAGGGTTAAAAGGCATTGGGGGGAGGGGGGTCATATAATGCTTCTTTCATGTCTTTTTTTTTTCAAAGGACTTCTACAAACCAACAACTTTGTTTTATTGAATCTTTGTCATCTGCACAAAAAGTATTTCTACAGACAATTTTCGTTTTTGTTGTTGTTTTTTTTAAACAAAATTTCTCATAGTAGCATTTTATTTTGAAAATAGATTTTCGTAAATAGGAAGCTTAAAAATACCAACTTTCAGACCAGTCCGTGAAAATATTGCCTAATTTGAAAAAGGTTGGGTACATCTCCTTTATAGTATTTGTTGATAGAGTTTACAGTGGTATTTGTACTTGGGTTACATTTAGTTGTCTGTTTTCTGTTTTTGCTCCTCACTCATTAGAGCTGAAACCAGGTTTTTCATTTCCAATGAACTCTACTTTATGCCAGTTGTCCTCATACAGTAAGTAGCCCGTAGTTGAGTTTCTGGTTGTCTCACTTTTCCTCATTTATCTTTCACTTCAGCCATGTTTTTTTATTAACTTTCTATGTTTTTAGGTTAGATTTATGTTCCAGTCAGGCTTGTGTTCATTGTTTTTGGGTCCCACCACACCATCCTGTTGGACTGTTCTCCAGTGGCAGTTTAAGTCCAATTGTGTCCGTCTGACCCTCTAGAGGGACATAAAGTCCTCCGTCATGAGGGTAAACCTCGTCCTGCAGAGAAGCACCTTTCTTCACGTGTGTGTGTTTTGAAGCACAGATGTTTACATTTAAATGTAAGTAATTACTTTTGTTGTAGCATGACCTTTTTAAAGTTATAAAACTGCTGTTGTTATTTATATTTAAGTGCTGGAAGCTCGGCGCTAAAGCTATCGGACCGGCGAACAAAAGTGACGTCCGAAATACGAGACTCTATTTTTGAAGGGATAAATGGAGGGGAAGGGAGAAGGGAAGGATTCTGATTGGGCCAAAGTTGCAGACAAAACCAGGAGATTTCCTCGACGAACAAATTATTGAGTTAAGAATTTGTTCTTATGCTTGAACTTGTGAAGCACTTTGTGACTTTTGTCTATGAAAGGTGCAATATAAACTTACTTATTGAGACCGTTCTCATGTAGCAGAAGTGACTCAGTCTAAAAAGTAATTAAAAAATGTTGAAAGCCTTTGCAGAGAGATGAAATCTGCAAAACAAACAGAAGAGTGGATGATTGGAACAGCCAGCAGAGACCCGCCTTGTTGCTGTTAGCATAAATGTTTAGCATCCATGAATCCTCTACAGAAGTGAACGACCACAGTGGAGTGTAGCTCTCTGACGGAGCAGCATTATAGTTGTGTTGTCATGCTCTGATCTGACCTGCAGGATTAACAGTCAGACCCTGCTATGAGCAGAGTCACCCTGTCCTGCTCTATGAGTGAGTGACATTAAAACAACGCTTCCCAGGAGGCCGTGGGAACACAGACACCACTCATCATCATCAACAAACAGCTTCTCTATTGTCTGCAGGCCAGCGGCCGGCTATTACAACAGGAGCTGACATGATGGTGTGATGCTGAATATCAGCTCAGGAGTTGCTGCGGCAGAATTTGACACCGCGGCGCCCGGCGGCAGCTGTCTGCTCGGCTGTGTGAGGCTCATTTGGCTCGGTGGCCGTGCCGCGCCGGGGCTGTGGGGATTCAGACGGCAGCAGCGAAGGCACAACATGTCCCGCAGGCCTGGAGGTTGTTGGGGAGACCAACCAGGACTGATGACTTCTCACAGGAGACACTGGAAACACAACAGAGCAGCTTCCATCATTCATCACAGACTCGTCTTTGAGTCTGTAAATTGGTCTGAAAGTCTCCTCAGCATTCTCCAGTGGTTGTTTTCTCTTTTCTGTGGGCCATAACAGTGCATGGGGATAGCAGCTTGTTGGCTTACATAATGAGATTATCCATCCTCTTCATGTCTTTCGCAGATCCTGCTTCACTACCTCACAAACATTAATTGACCCCACGCTGCAGAGCTCAATAGGGACGACTGTTGCTAATTGCAGTGGTATTTCGAGATACGCTGGGAGCATTAGGCTGCGTTCCACAACGGGTGGAATTACTCACAAGAGATGCCTCCACCTCGACTCCGTTCATGTTTGTGTGTTCCTGCTTTTCAGCACTGAATGGGAACACGATCCCGGCAGACAGGAAAATAACCACAGGGCTCATTGTATGTGACTCCTCACTCTGAAACACTCTCAGGGAGCTCTACAATCACACCTGAAATAAAGGTGTTGAATATTTTTGATTAGTTACAAAAAAGGGAAAAGACAGACCTTTCACAAAAATGCTGGATTCAGATTTAACATGATCATAAATTTGCATTAATGACGAAAGTCATATAATTCTTAACAAATCTGATATTATTAAAGGGAAACTTTGATTTTTACTTTAAGGTTTTTTAAATAAAAATGAAGACATGACTATCAGCCTGAGAAGTCTCACACAGTTTCCCTGCATTATGGTTCGCCATAAATAATACGATGAAATTCATTTTATGGAGCTAAATTATTTGAAGAACCAAATGAAAAAAAATATTGTAAAAAAATGTAAAATGTCCAACATTTTTGACTACTCTAAAATAAACTAACTTATTTTCAGCTTCAAATGTTTTGTTATTTAGGTTTCAAAACTCAGAATTTCAATACTTTTTTTTTCTGTTTCAGATCTTTTTTTCCACTTTCAACTTTCAAATCTGAACATTTCAGTTTCAAAACGTTCGGCCCCATTGTGGCGAGTTGGGGCGGGGCTAAAATGAAAGACCAGTCAAAATCGATGAGGGTGGTAACTTGGATGATTACGAACTCATATTTCCTGCATGAGAAAAAAGTTAAAGTGCAAGCCTTCTAGCCAAGAGGCCACAGGACATAACTGGAGCTCCAATTGTGTTTTAGCCATATTTTGCAAGCATAAACATGTTTTCAATGCCTAACAATAAGATGGTGCTTTAAAGGGCTAGAGCATCAGTTTGGATGCTGAAGACAACATTTTTCCATAACTCTACTGGGAGGGTTAGATGGGGTAGGGAGAAGCCAGAGGGGAAGAATTGGACCTAAGAAACCACAACAGTAACACTATGGAACATCACTGACTGATGAAATGATGGACAGACATCATCATTCAGTAAGTGATGTCCCATAGTACCTACCCTTTCTAACATTTTTCTATTACTTCTTGCAATTGCTTTTGTTTTTAACTGAAATGTTTCCTTTTTTATTTTGTTTTTTTTAGGGCTGTCAGATTTGTCGCGTTAAAAACGCGTTAATCCGACATGTGCTTGACGCCGACAATTTTTTTGACGCATTTGATTTTTCTCATACGTGCCTTTCCATACCGCGCGGGCATCCCCCCTCCAACTCACCGGCTGCTCTCACTAGATCACAGGCGGGTCTCCAACCACCAAACTGCTAGCTAAAACCGGCCGGCGCTAGGACCTGGAGAGCTCCTGCACCCTAACCCGGCTCCGGTTCCCGTCCAGTACCACGTCTGGTGGTACCAGCTCGCGTCCGGCGCCGCGTCCCGAGAGCTGCGGACCCCCGACGTTCCGAACAGCAAGCGCACCGGGGGACGTTTTAAATGTTCTGGAGGTTTAAGCGTGATCCAACCCCAGCATAGAGGTCTGTCTGCCGGCATATTCATGGCGTGAGCTCCGCTGGACACGTCGCTGCATCGAGCTGCAGCCAGAGAACGCGGCGGCAGTAACAGACTGTCAAAATATCCACAGTGTATCCCGCTTTTCTCAGTCTTTAAGGTTTTAAAAAACAAAAGTTCATTGGAAATGATAAATCTCTATTTCATTTATTACTGTAGTTCAGCAGAGGAGGAAAAGATTTGGTCCTGACAAAAAATGAACATGAAAGTGTTATGGAAATTTTATTTTTGATGTTTTTTATTTTATTTTACTGAATGTTGATTGAAGTTTTGAATTTAAAATGCCCTTCACTTGGACTTGGGCTTTTGTTAGGCATTTTATGTTACAACCTTTTATTGTTAAGAAAGTTTATCTCAATACAGTGTTACAAAATTAAGTATTTCTTATGAAAACTATTAATTTTGCCATTCTTGTTTTCATAATTAATGTAGAACTGCTAAATTGTTAAATTGTTAAACTGTTAAACTGTTAAGTTCCACATTTTTTCCTTAAAAAAGCCACATATTATTTTGCGATTAATCGCGAGTTAACTCAGGACAAAATGCGATTAATCGCGATTAAAAAATGTAATCGCCTGACAGCTCTAGTTTTTTTTTATAATTATATTTTTTTTGGTTTTACATTGAGTGATTACCTGATGTGATTTGGACTTCAGGGCCACCGTATGTCCCTACAGGGCACTGTAGGAAACATTGATTAGAGTTGATCTATTCTTCCCTAAAAGAGACAGGATAAAGTGATCAGATGAATCATACTCAATCCCCAGGCAGTGAGTAGTGGAGTGAAGTGGTGGGTATAGGCTCCAGCTTCCCTGTGGTCCTGCACAAGTAATAAGGGTCGGAGCTGGTGGGTTTAAGTGTGTTTTTTAGACTGAGCATAAATGAACAGGAAAAATGAGTTTTCTTCTGAAATCTGCTTCTGTGAACTGTATGTTGAGTGCTCTAAGTGCAGCAGGCTCAGTGCTAAGAGTCCGAGGTTCTCAGAGATGGTTTGTTCAGGTCTTCTGCTAAGTTCTGAGCTGCAGGGCACGAAAGGATCTCTTTCAGATAACATCATGTTTGCTATCGAGGAAGAGGCTATCCTTTGAGGTCTTCTGCTACAGCTTCCTGTTAGAGGACGGCAGACCTGATGTACACATCACACAAAGATGAAGGAGCAGTGTAAGCGTACAACTATTGGGGAGAAACTGTCAGAGTTCATGTGTTTTGTTGACTTTATCTTGTTGGTTTCAGTTTTTTATAGGGATGGGTATTGATTATGATTTCCACAAACAATTTGATTCAATTTTTTGGGGGAAAACAACAGAGTCTTCAGCTTCTACAAAACACGCACCGGTTTTATTCTGAGCACATTTGTTTGTTTGGTTTTTTTGTTCACAAACATTTCCACATCGGCCTGTCAGACCAAAGTGGAATAGTCCAGAGAAGAACATATTTGTCAGTATGTTTGATATGTAACTGCCCTCACTAAGTACTGCCGTGAGCTTACTGAAGGTCAGTTTTCTCCGCAGCAGCGTCTCCTCCTCTGTAGTTTGGTGATCATTTTCCATGGGTCAAAGTTAAAGTTCAGCAGTGTGAAAGTGAAGGCTGCAGATCCATTTCTCCCAACACATTGTTGCCGAGGCTGTCAATCCGTGAATCATTCGTTCATTCGCTTTGGAAAATGAAAAACCAACAGTTTTTTTAAATCGGTGGATAACAAGTATTCTCTTTCGTTTTTGCTTATTTCGGTTAAGACATGGGGGTCATCCGGAGGTAGTTTGTGTGGATTCTTATTTTGAAAAGGGTTCCACTGCTGGCGCTATCAGTTGTATTTCGTTGAGGGGAAAAGATCCTTTAAATCTGTACATCATTTTGTTTTTCAACTTAAAATCGGAAAACAAAACAAGCAAACGATCTTTTCAATTTGGATTTTAAATTGGAAACCTGTTTCGTTTCTTGATTTTCGATTTTAAGTTGAAAAACAAGAAATCAGAAATCAATAAAATGGTTCATTTTTCGTTTTTTGATTTATTGTTTCTCTGTCTTTGATCTTAGCGAATGATACACATATTTACACGGATTGCAGTCCTTCTTTTGGGATTCTCGTTTCACATCCTTTAGGTGGTTGTGGTTCTAAGTTCTTGCTGCTGCAGTGTCATCCACACAAAC
>NC_050520.1:13755662-13766250 GCF_002922805.2 Oryzias melastigma
CCTGTTTCGTTTCTTGATTTTCGATTTTAAGTTGAAAAACAAGAAATCAGAATTCAATAAAATGGTTCATTTTTCGTTTTTTGATTTATTGTTTCTCTGTCGTTGATCTTAGCGAATGATACACATATTTACACGGATTGCAGTCCTTCTTTTGGGATTCTCGTTTCACATCCTTTAGGTGGTTGTGGTTCTAAGTTCTTGCTGCTGCAGTGTCATCCACACAAACGGTGGTCTCTTTGTAGGTTTTTGCTTCTGATTTCATCAGCTTTGCACAGCGCTAATGTATCAACACCACAGTCTTTTTGCTGCTCCACTAGGGTTTATATTCAGAGCAGAAATCCTTGACTGCAGAGCCGACTGTTAATTTCAGACGAAAGCGTGGCTGCAACAGAGCCAGAGTCCTGTGGGCCGCCTGTGAGGAAAGTCCCCAGCTGCTTATTGATCTGCAGACGCAGCATTCAGACTGACTTCTTTCTCTGAACTAATTTTGTTCCCTCCATCTGAGACACCAGCTCACAGCTGGCTCTCATTGGCTGTCACAGAATGTCAGGCTGAGATTTATGAGCGGCTCACTGTGAGCAGCACAAACTAAATGCATGTTTTTGCAGCTGAGGACAACACATTTAAGAGATGTGCAGCGATGCTCCTGAAGACACATTCATAACCCTGCTGTCGCACTGTGACTGCACTCTTCATTTCTGCTTTCCTTTCTCACTTATAGGATTCAGGAGCTGCACACATGCAGAGAGGCAGACATTTTGGAGCAGTTTAAGACTCACTCTAATAAAAAGTGTGTTTTTTACATGTTCCTGTAGCATTTTTATGATGACGGAATAAGAAAACATTCAGATTAGAATTGCATTTCTGAGAATTTCTTTATTCATTTTGTGCACCAGGAGTAGAAGAAAGAATGCTGTTTGAGAAAGACTGAAGGTTTGATGCAGAAGCTACAATCAAAGGGCCACAAGCTGCCGCTCCTCTCCATTCTGATTCATCTAGTTTTAGACAAATAGATCCATGAAGGTCTTTATTTTCCCCGTCTGAGCTGGAATTTGGATCTAAACTGTAAAGTTGGATAACTACAATACTGTTCACCATTTTTGTTGCACTGCTAATGTTAGGCTGGTGGTGTGAGGGGCTGTGAGGTAGCAGGAGATTGTAAATACTTGCTCTGCGCCAGTGGTGAATTACTAACGCTCTGCAGAAACTATGTCCTTGAAAATGGCACAGCAGGACTTTTTAGGCTTGTGGCATATATACAAGTTAGAATTAAGGTTTGAGAAATAAAATGAAAAACATCTTCTCCCTTCATGAGATTTCTCTGTTCTTTTATATGTTGTAATCTTGAACTTTGGCTCAAATTACTGTCGACAATGATCCAGTTTACATGCATGCCAAATATATGATCATGATCTGATTTTTTGAATGATCAGATTTTCAAAAGAAACCACAAAAGAGCGGGTACATTTGATAATTTTATGCAAACATTTCTGATAATAAGAAACAACACGTAGGTTTAATCCCTAAAGAATGGCTTCCCAGCACTCAGCCACCTTTATCAGATAATAATAATAATTATTGCAGATAATAAGTTGCTGGCAAACACTCTAACTAAAAAACAAAAAAAGTGTTAATTTTTTTTCCAGATTTGTGATTAATTAGTTAATTTCTTTTATCCATTCCCAGCCCTACTAAGAACTAAACAGACTAAACTAAACTGGTTATTCCTGCCCTTAGACCATCCTTCTCAGTAAGGAAAAACTCCTAAAAAAACTGATTCTGGAAAAATAGAAGAAACCTCATTGATCTCCACATGAGGGAGAGATCCTATCCCAGGATGGACAGATGATTTACCAGGACTGTTAAAGAAGAATTAACTTATCTAATTCTGCAACTACGTGTCTGAATAGAGTTAATCCAGATAGGACTGGTGGACAGGTGGGGGCGTGGTCCACAGCCAAGACGAGCCAGAGTCGTGGTCCACGGCTAAGAACAGGAGCAGAGATGATCCACGAGGAATCTGAAATCGGAGAGGGAAAGAGGAACAACACGTGAATCTCACTGCACCAAACAGAAGCACACAGAACTAAATACAGTGAATTATAAGGAGAAGTAAATGAGAATAGAGAACAGAAGCCCAGAGCTGATGTGGATAGTAAAAAGCTTCAGTTTGGTATCATGTCTGAGGACGCTCGTGCTGTAATTGTTGTGAGGGTTGTTCAGTCAGAGCAGGAGCAGCTCCTGTCTGGAGTGTTTGTGTTGCAGCGCTCTGTGTGTGGCTGGAGGAGGGAGGGCATGTCACCAGCATTAACCTCAGTGAGCCGCCTCCTTCTCATGGTAATGGAGACAAAGTCATTACTGTCGCAAAGTCATTACTGTCACAACCACCCAGAAGCCTTCACACGGCCTCTCACAGCTCCGTACCGATAAACACCTTTTCTATAATCATTTCATTCAAAGGAACAGAGTTTAACGTCGAGTCAGACCGTTCCAGACTAATGGAATGACTTCCATGATTTTTAACTTAAAACAAAATACTTGCAAATTGTGATATTGTGACATCAAGTTTCATAAGTTGATAAGTATTTTAGTTACTTTTCTAAAGTTCTTTTTCTTCATTAATCAACAGATCTTAACAGCATGTAGACCTTTTGTTTGTCGTTAAGACGCCTCGCTGACTGAAGTCTCAAACGAAGTCTTGCTCGTTTTCTGCTGTTTGACGGCTTAAACAGACTCCAGGATTCCGAGCTTTAAAGACACGCAGAAGCAGCAGCACACACACAGCAGTTCACTGAGCGGATGCACATCAAAGGAGAGCCGGCCATCAGCGAGATGGAGGAAGCAGCCGGAGGCGAGGAGCTGATGTGACTGAAGTGCTGTCTAATTCACACAATGGCCTGTGTGTGTTGTGTGTGTGAGTGGGGGTGTGTGGTCTCTCTGTTGCTGCACTTAAAGTAAATCGGATTTGTGCTGGAAGTGGCAGAACAGTGCAGAGGAAATGGGACACACTTCCTGTGTGCGGGTGAAGGGCAGCAGCTGACACAGGTCTGCATCGAACCTGCAGTTTGAGGTCCTCGTGTTTGTTCTGGGAAAGTTCTAGTCCTTTTGAACAAAACGTTGTTGTCATTGGTGAGAAATCTGGAAGTCTGTGGAAAAACACTGTTATTTTGGTTTTCTGTCCTTTAAAAGTCACATTTTAAAGTCAGCCAGGAGATGACATGTCCTCTGTTTTGTAACATAAACCAGTTTATCTCTTAACCACTTGATTAGTATTTGTTCTCCATAATGAGAAAAAACACAAAAACTTGTCAACAACACCAAAAACAGCATTTGTATTTTTTCGTTTCCATTTTCAAAGAAGTGGTTCCAACTAGAATTTTTGTCTTTGTTTTGAATATATATTTGAATACATATATTTGAATAGTTGTTCTTTGTTGTAGATCATGTTGAATTGAGAATTTTAGAGTTTTTTTTAAGACATTCCTGAAATGAATCCTTGCCTACATGTTTTCAAATTAGTCAGTTTCTTTGATCATCCAGCCAATCAAATTACTTCATTCGTTTATGCTTCAGATTTTTGCTTAACTCTTTGACACCTGAGGCGTCGCCAGTGATGCTTAAACGTAAAACTTTTAACTTGCAGCCGCATCTCTCCTTCAGACATTACTGGAATTATGTTAGTTGTGTTGACAATTAAAATATTACAGTAAATCAAAGAACATAAACACTGGAGCTCTGGTGTAATAGCGTTAAACTCCAGGCTGAACTGAATTTTTTCTGTTACTTTTTTGGAACTTTGATGCAAAAAAATGTAATTCATGAGGTGAATGCCGCTGCACGGGAAGCCTTTATGCCAGAGGTGTCAAACTCAATCACACAAGGGGCCAAAATCCAAAACACACCTTTGGTCACGGGATGAACAGGATTAACATTTATTGAACACTCTAAAACTACATTTTAAAACTTTAAAAACTTTAATTTTTAACATTATTATGAACTAGATATATAGCATTACCTGCGATAATGCTAATGGGAATGCTGTAAGCTGAATTTGGCAGCGGAAGATACTAGTTCTGATAGCTGAAGATGCTGAAATTTATAGCTAAAAACTATGAAGATGATAGTCAGCTAAAAATATTAGCTAAAGGTCAAACTAGCCAAAAAAACATAGAAAAAAGAAAAAAAAAGCCTAAGTCAGCCCAAACGGCTAGCATGTAGCCTTGACTTTGACACATGCCCGCTATGGGGACGCTTCAGATGGGGGATGAAAAGCCATGTGTGATGAAGACAGATGCACTCTAGGTCTGTAGAGATTTGTCTCCTTGGGGGCCAGAATGTGGCTTTGACTGCCTTTAAATATGTCCATCCATGGCATGTTTAAGTGTTCTCATGAATGTGCTCAGATGCCTGAAGGAGATCATTGGGGGGGTAGGGGTTACGTTTCTGGGTCTTTCCTCGTTGTGCTGTTGCAAATAAAGTGCAGCACCTTCTTTCCTCTCCCTGCAGCATATTGATTTTAAGAGTGTGCATATGCCACTAAAGCATGACTAATGCTCTAATTTCACTGTTCCAAGTCCTGTGGTGGGGATATTAGACTGTGGTCTGCATCAGAAACTCGCTTTGTGACATTTTCTTCCCTAAAGATGGATGGTTGTGTTTATGGAGCGATGGTGGAACCTTTCCAGTTTCCAAACTGACCCAGTTCCTCTCCTAACAAAGTGCTCTGCTGATTTTTTCCTCTCCCTTTTATGAGAGAATGTGTGGCTTCTATTCCTGCATCCCCACATAATGCTGCTATAAGACTGCAGCGGCACGCTTGTATTCAGCAATGAAGTGATGTGAGGCAGCAGCCCCTCATCTGCTGAGCTCTAATGAAAGCACAGCAGCCGAGGGAAGAGTCTGAAAGAAGCACAATTACGACCAGGGCTGAGATGCTGCATATGAGCAAGAAATAAATCTGTATCTTTGGAATAAGATCACTGTCAGGTCAAACCAGCTCCATGTGTTGTGCATGCCAGACAATACTTTAGACTGTGGAGTAGAGGTTGGTTTAATTCAGTCCATTTTTTTCTACATTTTTAGCCGTTCTGCAGTTGGTCAACCAGTCTCTGTGCTGGTCATGAATACTAATGACATAAATATATGTATATATATATATATATATATATATACATATATACATATTTATTGGTATATATACAATTTGACCGCCATCAAATGTGTACGTATACACAGTATATGTATATATACATATTTATTTAACAAAACAGATCATATTATGCTTTGCGGTTTGTCTCTAATGAAACACCAGCAGACAAAAGTATTAATTACATTTTTCTGTTTCTTTTTCACTCATAAATCTGTTTTGACAGAGTCTGGAGTCTTGTCATTAGGAAAACAGTAAAAAGTGGATCTGGTATTTAACCATGCAGATAATTGGTTGACCTCTAAGCAACATTCTGTCAGATCATGTTTGATTCACTGACAGCTTTGCTGTCAGAAGAATGACACCAGAGGAATCGCCGTTGACGCCTCAACACAAAATCTTTAACAAAGAGAAAAGGGGCTCGCTTTTCTCCTTTAGAATCTGCCGGAACGACGTTGATCGTGCTGACAATTATAAAAATGACAGTAAATCAAGGAACGTTAACACTGGAGCTCCACTCCTGCAACAGAGAGAAGCATGTTTCCAAATACTTTGTTATTTTCATGGACATCTGCTGAAGCTGCAGCCTGCAGAGAGCATTGTGGGACCAGAGTGGCTGCTGGGAGCGTTTTCTGCTCTGTTGGCTCATTCTGCTGGACAGCGTCCTGCAGCATTTCACCTCCCAGAATCCATCTGTCTGTGAGTCCACCTGGTGACATCAGTTCACATCTATTCATCGCTGCTGGATTACAGAGCGCAATTCTGAATGCAACACAGAGAGGAATGAAAGAGGCACAAATGAAACTGCATTACCTGCGATAATGCTAGTGTGAATGCTGAAAGTAGTCTCTGAAGATGCTAAAGGGATTGGCTGAAAATGCAAAAGCTAATTGCAAAATGTTAAATTTGCTAAAAGACTGGAAATTTCTTTGAAGAAAACTGAAAGAGCATGGAAGTTAGTCTAAATTTCAGAAAAAACTTTAACAAATTGCTTAAAATTCCTTAATGCGTGTCAATTTAGCAAAAACATTTAGTGTGTTGCTTTAGTATTAACTAAACTCCAAATTAGCCCAATAAACCGTAATACATGCCAAATTAGCCCCCCAAAAAAGCTAGCATGTTGCTTAAATACTAGCTAAACTCCAAAATAGCCCCAAAAACTGTAATAGATGCCAAATTAGCCAAAAAAAGCTAGTTCATTGCTAAGATATGAGCTAAACTCCAAATTAGTATAAAAAACCTCAGTAGATAACAAATTAGCCAAAAACTTTAGCACATAGCTTAAAAACTAGCTAAACTCCAAAATAGCCTAAAAAATCAAATTAGTCTAAAATGTTAGACTGTTGCTAAAATAGAAGTTAAACGCTAAATTAGGCTAAGAAAAACCCTCAGTAGATGCCAAATTACCCAAATGAGTTAGCATAATGCTAAAATCTCAGCTCAATGCAAATGTCTTTAAAAATTACTATAAAAGAGAAAAATATAGCCCATGAATAAATATATCTAAAGACTTGTTGCTAATCTAAGTAAATAATACTGAATTCAAAAAGTTTCTCATTTATTTCCTGTAGGCAAAAACTATAAAGTTTATGAATACCAAAAGTACAAGCAGTAATGTCCTGAAGGAACTGAACGTTTTAATACTAAGATTGCTGTAATTACTGAAAGTGTGATTGAGTTTTGACATGCAGAAAAACGTACAGAAAGGAGCAGGAGAATCGCTATAGTGTGAATGCTCACTAAACATTCACACAATCATAAAAATCAAGAAAATAAAAGTGCACTTGAGCTTATGAATGAAAAGGATGGAGTGATAACTCATGGAATTAAAGGTGAAGATGACATTCATGAAAGCAAATAAAAAACAATTAAAACAACTGCTCCTTCTGAACTTTGTACTTCTGATCTATCTGATTGCATTTTTACTTGAATGATTCAGTAAAAAATACAGAGAAGATATCCGTATTAGACTACACGGTGAAGTTTCTTCTCTTGATTGTTCACTGTCATTTTGCTTTTCCTCATTTTAGTGGTTGAATCCTCGGTGAATGAAGGAACCAGATTTTACTGGGTTAGTCCTTTTTGTTGGGCTACTCTCCAGTCGGATGTGCTAGAAAACTGGGTTTTCTAAGCACTGACAGAAAAAAGGATGAAGTACAGTTCTGACTCATCAATCTGTGCAACATTAGGTTGCTAAGCATCGGAAGCTTCCATGGTAAAGATGTGAGCAACTTGACTGACAGTCTGAATGAGTAGGAATTGTGGCTTTTGTGTTCGTCTTTGGTTCCCGTTTGGTAGTTTAGGTTGCTGCTTCCCTCAGTTATAACCAAGTTTTGTATTTAAATCCCGTAATGCATTAAATGTTTCTGTTTTTAAAAAGGTTATTGTAGCATTTTTTTGGAGGACGTGTTTAAAGAAAATTTGGTTTAACACTTTCTGATTCTAAATAATTATTCATTCAAATTGTTGGGAATCACGAGCAGATGAAAAAAATGTCCCTGGAAAAGGCTTGAAGCTGTGATGTAGAGGATACAACTATAGGGCTGGGCGATACCAAGCATTTGGGTATCGATCCGATACTGATCGGATGCCGATCAATATAACGAAATCGATATTTTTTGTAAATGCTGTAGATGGGACACGAACCCCAAAATCTTTAATCGCAGTGAATGTTTTTTTGTAAGTTTCTATTTTTAAATGACTTGATAAATACAATTAGGACATTATTTTCATTTACTGTATTTTCCGGAGTATAAGTGGCAAGAGCAAAAAATGTCTACTCAAGAAGAAGAAAACAATACATAGGTCGCTATATGGAGGACGGTGTTCAAGTCCCGGCATCGAAGAAAATGTATTGTGCAAAAAAAACCTTTCCAGTGAATATTATATAATTCTTGAGAATTTAAATTAAAAATTAAGAATCAAATCAACTCTTTTCGGCTCATCTGAAACCGAAAACTCTAAGTTTGCGAATTTTGTGTCCCTGAACTCTGAGTTCAGGTTTGAACTCTAAATTTGTTTAACCTGCTTCTTGAAACGGCCCCTGATCTGTATCCACCTTATTCCTGGGGCCTCTCATGTAAAAGGGTTACGGGTGCAACTTCCGGAATAGCAACCAGTAGTTACACGGCTCTATTCGTTTCCACTGAAAGTGGCGGTTTTGTTAGCTTTAGCGGTGCATACAAACGAGCGTGTTTTACTTAATCCCTCAAAGTTTTCAAAATTGTCTTTGCGCAGTTCAGGCACATGTTTTGCAGCAGGCGGAGAATTTGAAATCTTTCATTTTGTGGATAAAGTACACGGAGGAAAATCCGTATCCAACATTATGGTCGGGTTACTCCAGAACACCAGAGAAGAAGAGACGCCGGGTACTGCAGAGACCAGACAGCAGCGGTTAAGTTAGTTTCATATTCAACATTCGTCACACATTCAGCGATGAACGGCGATATTTCTCAAACGTCTTTGCTAAAAAAAAAAAACACCGGAAATGTTTTACGGACAGATGATAAAACCATCAATGTTTCACATGACTCATTTTCATTCTTCATGATCCACGTAACGAGCAGACCACCGCAAACGCCGCTGCAATGTGAGCAGAGCCGGAGCGCTTTGCCTGAAGTTCCGCTCACTGACATAAGTTCTAAAAATAAAATAAGAAAAAAATGAATTAGCTTTAGCATCTGGGCTTTAGCTCCAGTGTTTGCATTGTTTTGTTAACTCTTCAATAGTTGACACAATTGATGTAATTACAGCTGAATTTTGTGCAAAAATGTGTTTTTCTACTTAGGAACATGAAACTGTTGTGCACTTAAAAAAAATGTTTCATAAAAAGTATTTTTTTCTTCAAATTCAGTTAAAATCCTTTAGATTTTTTGAGCAAATATGAAGACTGCTGTATATCAGCCTCATCTGTTCTCGTTTGATTTATTTTGCTGCACGTTTGTCTCTTGGTTGTGACTCTTCAGCTATCTGTAACTTAAAATAGTCAGAAAAGTAAGCAGTGACTTTTTTTTTCAGAGAAAAGCAGAAAATATACTTTATTGTTGTGTATCGTGATATAAACCATTATTGTGATTTAAAATAATTTTCCATATCACCCAGCACTACCCCAGTGTAACTGTTAAAATAATAAAGCCCTGTTTGAATGGATTACAAATCAAAATTTAAAATTAAAAAAAAAGTTGTGCATGTATGTTAATGCAAAGTATTGAATAACAAAAACAAGTGTAACGCTCCGTGTAAACCTAAGTATAGTATGGAAAACAGGTATTATGTAACTGTGGATCATTTATCCTTTGCCATCTGTCTGACAGCCAAAGCTCGGATAAATGTGGGTCACACAACAGGATAACAATCCTGAGCGAGCAGGCAGAACAGATCGGAAAAACAAAACAATCAAGGCTTTGCAATGACTCAATCACTCATCTATCCAGACTTTAAAATGTATTTATTTGGGCTCGAAAATAACAGGCACCAAAACATGTGAACAAAACAAATATGAAATTAGAAGCTAATCACAACTATATTCCTTTGCAACCTCAGGATAAACTTTATTACTTCATATATTATCACTGATCACTGTAAATGTATTTATGTGGATTTTTTATATAAAATTGTAAAAAAAAACTATTTATGTCCAGATATATGGTCATTAAACAATACCTGATGTACAATATCTTACAAAAGTGTGTAAACCCCTCACATTATATATATCTGGTTCATAGTTATGTTGAAAAGTTACGATTTTAAAGTTTTAAAAATGTAGTTCAACATGACAATGAATTCTTACGACATTTAGGTTGTGGGATTCTTCAGAAAACTTCATAATCATATCTAAAACACTACCTATTTTATTTTTAAAAGTGTCAGGGGGACTTTAACCTTTCGTGCAGGTTCTAAACATCCTCTGACTACAGTACGACTGGAATAGAAGCAACACAATTAGAACAACATTGTTCCACATTTGTGTTTGGGGCCTGAGATTTCCTAACATTAGGGGTTCAGGATGTCCTGAAATAAGTGGGTCAAATCCAAACAAGATAATTCTGCTTGACAGTCAGAAACACGTGGAGTATTGATCCAGTGGTCATGCTGTTAACCAAGAAAAGCAGAAAATGAAGAGGCAGTCAAATCTGTTGGAGATCTTCCAAGAGCTACAATTAGCTTTTAGCTTGTAGGTTTGGCAGATTTTAGAGTAACAACCATGCAGTTCAGTGACGTGCACGCTCCTCCTCTCAAGGTGTCACTTGGACATGAATATGTATTTCTTACCTCCATCGAAGAGGAGACATTTGCATTCATCTCACTGCCTCCTGCTTATTTTAGGATTTTCTGTGTGTGTGTGCATGTGTGTATGTGCGTTTGTAAACCTGCATTAGCGGGACAATTGATCAGAATACACGCAACACTGGAAGGACATTTTGAATTAGTAGGACAGGGCCA
>NC_050520.1:13766966-13769315 GCF_002922805.2 Oryzias melastigma
CGTGCATGTAACGTGCACCTTTAAGGTGCACACTGGCCGCGTCGGCGCCCAATCAAGTGCACACTTTGAATGAAGAGTCAATATAAACACGCGCACACCAAAATTCCTGGCCTCTAAGTCTGGAGGGAGGATGAACGCACTTGGTACCTAGATTTATAAGTCAGACATTTAAAAGGACAGAGTTGTGAAAACAAAAGTCTTCATTCATTAGCGCTCATCTGCCACCTACAACAGGAAGAACCTCGGAGTAAAAAGTAAAAGCGGTGGAAATCCCCCAAATCTTTCTGTTTTCACAACTCTGTCCTTTTAAATGTCCATCTTGGCGTCATATTAACCTGACCGGACACAAACCGTAATGATTCATTTCTCCTTCGTGATCACATTTGGCATTTCTGTGCTTTGAAGCAGACTCCGCCGACAAGCAGCTCCCAAATCCGGCTCCTTGATTGGTCATAGCTCTGCGCTGCTGCGACTGTGCGTGGAAATCTTGAACCGGTGTAGGTAGCAGATGTGCTCGACCTGTCAGATCGGTTCGGGGGCTTGCGCATAGATGACGTGTAAGATTGTGATTGGTCCAGACCATTAGACCACTGTCACGTGACACGGGGAATGAGACAGACACTTCCGCCATAACAATGCACGGATTCTTCCCGAGTAAAAAACCGAGGAGGTCCGAACAAATACGTTGAGAATCACAAAAGGAGAAGGAATATTTGCAATCAGCCGCAAAAACCTTGACAACGAAATAATCCGATCGAGGGAAATCATCACAGGATAATGATCGTTATTTTAATATAGAGAAATCAGGCTGGGAAGGATGAAGTTTGAGCTAAAGTGGGTGCTAGCGAGTAGCATGCTAGCTTGTTGTTGGTCACACTTGAGAAAAAAAAGGAGTTATTCGCACATATTTTTTTCTAAATACATCCTGCCAATGTTGAACTTCTTTCTGGTCGCACGGACCGGATGAAGTCCCGCTAGAATATGCAGCTCACGTTCTGCTCCGTTACACAAACACTGAGGAGAGCAGACGTTAGTGAATGAGCTGTCAATGCCAAAATAATAAATAATAGCCCGATCAGATCTCAACACATTTTTCCTTTCTTTTTAAAAAAATAAACTGTATTGTAAACATAAGTTTTAGTACAGAAAACTGCAAATTAGCCAACTCGTTTGTTACAGTTGTGTGACGTCATCACACAAGCCCCCGAGCCGATCTGACAGGCTGAGCACATCTGCTACCTACACCGGATTGAAGATTCAGCGAGCGCTCAATGCGTGCCGATTTGCACGCAGAGCTCGCGATCCGACTTAAAAACCTGCGTAGCAACGTGCACTCACGTGCGCTCCAGACGGATGGGCCAGGAATTCTGGTGTGCGCATGTTTGCACTGACTTTTCATTGAGGTTGTGCGCTTGATTGCGCGCTGACTCAGCCGGCGTGGAAGCACCTACACTCATCTCGTAACAACTGGAAAACGTAAAGGAAATTTGTGTCATGTTTGTCCTCCTACAGAAACCGTATTAAAACAAAAAAATATATATATATATATATATATATATATATTTCCCTCCAACATTTTTTATCATTTTCAAACATTTTCGAAAAAGCGCCAGTGAGCCACTAGGCAGTGCTTAAAGAGCCGCATGCGGCTCCGGAGCCGCAGGTTGCCGACCCCTGGGACAAAGTTAAACATTTGTAATGTTCCATGGTAGTTTTAGGTTGTAGGAGGAATGTTATTTAGACTTTTAAATACTCGATGTGCTCAATAACTTCCCTATGTAGCATAACTTATTGTCTGCTTTATATTTTAGTATTCATGCTGCTAGAGAGGACGGGTCACTTGGAAGACTAATAAATGATAATGAAGTGAGCCCAAACATAAAAATGACCATTACCAGAGTGAATGGAGAACCCCATGTCTGTTTATTTGAAATCAAGGATATTGCTCCTGGGGAAGAAATCACCTATAATTATGGTGACTCCGAATGGCCATGGAGAATCAAGGTATCTGTAAAATTATTGTTTTGATTTCAAATTATGTATAATACTATATTAAAAATGTATATTTATAAAAGTGTTAAGTGCAAAGAATATTATTTACTCTTTATCCAGTCATCTCAGAAATCCAAAGACAAGTCATGTCCATATGTAGAAGAGAATCCATCCACTTCCTGGTCCTCTCCGAATGACACGCCGCAGGTAAATTTTAAATGCCTATCAATTGCAGAAACCTTTAGACATGTAAATATTGAGTAGTATTCAGGTACATGGATCCCGGGTAACATTGATTATAAAGGATGCCTGTACTTGATAGAAAGTCCTTTAGAAGCATGAACAGGACAAAGGAGG
>NC_050520.1:13773672-13783248 GCF_002922805.2 Oryzias melastigma
TCAAACAGAGTCTGTCCAAGACAGTTTGATTGATTTAAAAGGAAAAATACTCAGAAATGTAAAAACAAAATGATTTCTTATTACATTTGTTCTCTTTCAGAAGAAAAATGACACACAGACATGTTAAAAACTCAAAAAAAGGATTTTCATCAGAGGGGGACTTTAACGTGGAAACCTCACCAGAACCAAAACCTCACAAATGCAAAGTAATTTAGATGTTTTTGTTGAACATATGAATTTGAGGCTGCAGTGGTGAGAACTTTCAGTGAGAAGGTTCTGGTTCAGATCTTGTCTGGGACTTTTCTGGGTGGGGTTTGCATGTTCTCCCCGTGCATGTCAGGGTTTGCTTCCACAAAAACATGCTTTATAGGTTCACTGGTGACACGGGTTAAAACATTCAGTATATTATATTTTCACCTCTCAACATTTTTCCTTCTCTACTGTCAACACTTTGGATTCTCAGAGCTGATCTTTTACCTCTTTTATGCTAAGTTTTCTTTTTAAAAGCCTTTTAACAAGCATTCATCAGTTTAACACAGGAACAGAGAGGATATTTCCCCCGGGTTCACAAAGTCAATCTTTACAATCCCGTTAACCTTTATGGCAGAAGGTCAAACCTGAACATGTCTGTGATTCTTTACTGTGGATTCATGTTTTGTCTGAGAGATGTGAGTCTGCAACAGTCTAAAGTCTCCTGATGAGAATGTCAGTTCTACTGTTAGTGCTGGACTGTTGTCACTGTGCCATGTTTTCCTGTTGCCTGCCCTTTATTTAGAAAGGTCATTACTGTCCAGATGGTGTCCTCTGTTCGTGTGTGTGTGTTCGGAGCTCTCGCCCTCAAGATGCAATAAATCGTGCTGCGGTTTTACTAGCCATTCTCCTCCTCCGCCAGCCTCGAATCAGCCGCTCAGGCACATTCACACTCTCAGAGCCGGTGTGCTGCTTCAGGGACTGGGAGGATGCAGATGATGTCATGGCTAAAATCCTGATGAGATCTCAGTACGCACGTGCACTTTATTAGCACACCATGAAAAGCTCAAACAGGACTGTCTAGTTTACCGCTGAACTCCGTCCTTGTCTCCACAGAAACCATCAGAGCTGAGCCGCAGCGACACAACAGTAAGTCTGTTTGTTCTTCTCTCTGCTGCTGGAAACCGTCTCTGAGAGGCTTTTCTGGTGTCTGGATTTGCTGTTAATGATCAACTGAAAGGCTGATTTTATTTATTAATTTATTTGTTTTATTATGTGTTTGGAATCTGAATGGAATCAGTCTTCTCTTTGAGATCGTTGCTTTACTCCATTGAAAATGATCACACACTCTGATCATCTTATGATCTATTTTTAACCTTTTAACTCCAGTCTTCATGATCTTGATTTACTGTAACTTTTCCATTGTTGACACAATCAACATAACTCCAGTAAACTCTGAAGGAGAAAAGCGGATTGATGAGCTGCTTCTACGTCACACCTGTTAAATATTCCCAACATGTTTGTGTGGAGAGAAAATAGACTCGCTCTGATTTGTGGGCGCATCATTCTTGATTTGTGCATAAGTTTGGATTTGTGCATGCGTACTCCTGGCTTATAACTCATATAATACATTTTGTGTATAAGTACAAAAATTACTAAAATAAAAAAAATAAAAAAAATACAAATTACGCCAGCACAACAGCTGATAAGAAAACGAATGAACGAGCATTCTAGAAGCATTTAAAAGCATCACTTATGGGAGAATTTGTGAAATGTGAAAAGAGTCTCACAACTGATTTGTGAGTAGCTGAGGTTTTATGTGTACGTAAGAGGTGATTTGTGTGTAACTTTTAAAGATTTGCGTGTTTAAGTAGTTTTAAGCTGTTGTAGTTTTAATTTGTGCATGTGTAATTGTATTTTTTAAACCTTTGTAATTTCTGTACTTATTGTTACACCAAAACATGATATGAGTTACAAATCAAGAATTACACACACTCAAATTGGAGTGAGTCTATTTTCTTTCCATGTTTTTATCTGTTCCTGATTCACAACACTTTGCATAAAGAAACATTCAGAAATGCAATTTTATTTTTCATTTATGCCCTCCATCATGAGAGAACAGATGATCAGCTTTATTTTTGCTCCACCTTCTGAGATCTCACTGATATCCTGCATTAAGTCAGTCAGCTGAGATGCTCACATTAAATGGAGTCAAAGCGATTCATCTGTTCAGGAGACGGTGATCTAAGAAAGACTCACTACCTTCATATCTGTAGCATTTTCTCATGTGCAACAACTAGAATGAATAACCAGATAATGAAGGTAAGAAATCTTCTCCATCAGAGGGACCTAAAGATTCTGTTCTTTGCTTGTATTAGTGCTTAAGCTAATGAAACCGCTCGTTGCTCATCATTTCAACGACAAATGCTAAAGGGTTTCCCTCACAGGTGCATCCTGACCAAGAATCCAAATGTCCAGAGAAGCCATGCTGTCTGTGTTGGAATGTCATGCAGTCCTTTTGGAAGGGTTTAAAAAAAAATGTTACAGCTAAATGCACACAGTGGGCTCAGCTGTGACTGTCCTAAGCGACTTTAAGGAAAAAGTGGGCGGGACTTATGAGGAAAGTGTTGCTTCTGTGTGAGCCTGGAGCACAAAGAAGGCGAAAGCTAATGAAATCATCTAACACAGGGGTCCCACTTTAGCAGATTGACAAAGCTAATATGTTAAGAGTCTGACCCCAGTGATGTTTTAAGTCAATAAAGGAGGCTGTCCTGGAGCAGAGAACAGCTGCCATCAGGATTCAGCTCAGTTACCGCAGATGAGGAGAAGATATACAAAACTTATACTTAAATTAAATGGTGGAAAGTTCCTACTGGGTTTTCTCAGTTTTGATGTATTTATTAATTTGGTTTCGACTGATTTGATGAATATTAGGGCAAAAGAATAACAGTTCTGGAGTTTAAAACTCCACAAATAGTAAAGACTTCCTGGAATAAATTCTAAACTGTCAAACTATCCTAGCAAGAAAGGTAGAAACCAAAGAAAGGTAGAAATGGTCCTAATCAGTGTCCTGTAGTTTTTCTGTTGTTCTGCTCTAGTTGTCCAAGTGTCTTATCAAGTAGAGGAAAACCAAACATTACTTTTTTTGAAAAGCTTTAAAACATGCATTTGAGAAAACATGTATAAAATATTTCAAAGCAGGAATATACAGCTATGCTTGGATGCGGAAGCGCCGCCGAACGGAGGCCCCTCCCATTCAGCTCCTTGTTAACCTGTGGTGTGGTTCACACCAGGCGCGGAGCAGATCGTTTCGGCGTCTGGTGTATTTTGTGCGCGAGCCGCGAGTGATCCATATCAAGGTACATGAGAACATCTAGTTTATTTTCAAAATATATCAAATTTTTCACAATAAAACACCATGATTGACAGATGTGATCATGTTTTTGTATCTAAAGAGACTGTAGAGATGAAAATGAACATACAATCACAACACACACACAGATCAACGTAGTAGGCTGACCCTGGAGTGGGGGTGGGTGTAAAAAAAACATCAAGAGAGACGCAGAGAGCAGTTCTTCGTAGCAAAAACATGGGGTAATATTTTTAGGTTATTCATTTTCCCATGATGGCAAAAACAAAAAAATTGTAGCAGAAGCGGAAAAATGTGTGTCTGGTGTGAATTGCAGGAGAGAGCGGATGCCGCACGCACTAAACTCCGCACCACTTCACTGCGCCTCCGCGTCCAGTGTGAACTAGGCGTCACGCGTCTTTGAACTTTGAGAGAAATCTACAAAAACTGAAAAAAAGAATGCTGAATATGCAAGGTTTTCCTTGCCCCCACCACCAACGTCTAAATTAAATCTTGAAGGGGCCCTACCATGAAAATTCTACTTTTTGAGGTTTTAAATGCATTTTACTGTTCATTCCTCACCATAAAGAACCCTAAAACGGTAGCTTCATCCGTTCATGCATTTAAGAGCAATCCTCTAAAAACCTGCACTGTCTGCAGCAGCCCCTCCCGTACCCACGAAAACGAGCGGATGGAAACGTGCTGATGTAAGATCGATGCCAACAGCTCCCTCCAGGAAGAGACTGCTCTGACAGCTCCGCCCCCCAACACTCAATTTCTCCACTGAGCTAGTGATGATCAGAAAAAAAAACCTTTCATTTTAGATGCAGAATATCGAATGTCATCCAATTTTGTTCTGTCTTCAATAAATTCCCGCTCAAAAGGAGTTCTTTACTTTAGACGTGGGGCTCCCCTCTCACCTCACCTCCACCCCGACCACTCGTTTCTGGTTTCTAGAGATTAGTGAAAACGTTTGGCTTCTCAAGCTGGAGGTTTGCTCATAAAGTTTAGGTTGTTGTAGCTGACAGATGCATGATAGTCTCTCATAGATTCAGTTTGGTTTCTTGTTAGAATTGCTGAGATGTTTGTTTTTTAGCAGTCAGTTCATTTAGCTTTAGCTCCTCTTCTCTAGCGATGGAGGATTTGTATCCACTTTGTCTGGCCTGACATGAAGGTTTAAGTATTTATGTTTCTGTTTGCTGGTCACACTAGAGGAAAACATGACAGATAAACCTCTACTCTTCATGGTAAACTTTCTCCTCCTACATTTATCTCATGTTTTCTTCTACTATCAGCCCCGTTTTTCCCCTTTTCCTGATACCTTGATCTTTTTTCATGCTGTCACTTCTCGTTCTGTTCCTTCGTTTCTCCTTTTATTGCACTTTCTTATTCTTCCGTTTTTTCTTCCCATTTACCTTCCTCATTCTCAGTTTTAATTTCTACATTCTTCATTATTTGTCTCCTCTCCTCAACCCTCCTCCTCTCCACTATCATTCCCTCCCCCCTCTGTTGAGACAAGGGAGGGCCAGAATTTACATCTTGATATATCAGTTTCCTGCAGCAGCAGAGGCGGTGATGGATGGGGTGTTGCCAGCTCCGAGGATCTGCCATGAGTTACCGTGGTGATTACCAGCAGAGTCGGCCACTCGCTGGGCACTTCATCACAGTGCCTGGTGGAAAGAAAGGCTAGAAAAGAGGAAGAAAAAGGAGAGCAGGGCTAAAAAACTGAGAGAGAAGTGAGAAGAACACGAGTGAAGGAGAGAGTAGGACAGAATTTCACAGAACCAAGAAAACAAGATCATCAAAGAGACAAATATCAGTTGTTTTTCTACTGAGATGTGAGCAGGACGTCATTCTGAAGGGACTGATAATAGCCCAGGACAAGCACACTGGGTACGCAGATGCAGCTAAAATCTTGGTTACCTGAACAGGTGCGGTGGGTTTTGGTTGTCCAGGTCATGGAAGGTCGGAGGGAGGAGCGGCTGAATCTTAAGCTACGTTCACACCGGTCATGTGACTAGGGCTGAGCGACAAAACAATAATGATAGATATTGCAAAATAACTTTTTCTCGATAGACGAATGATTTTATCGCGACAGACTTTTATTTTGAAGGGTCCACAATTGGCACTCACCAGTGAGCATTCTCTCCTCTTTGGCGAGTAAAAGATAGAGTTAGTCACCACAAGGCGACTAATTATTTGTGATTATTAGCCCTCATTTTGGTAAAATCTTTGGAGCTGTCACTTCGTTCGTGGTAAATCAACACATGCTAGTTACCACGCCCCTGCGGTCACTTCTGCTAATCTCCTCTAAGTAACATTTAGTTTGGACTGATGAAGCAGTGCAATATCTGGTGATTTTAACGGGAGCCAGACAGGTTTGAAGCAGCAACAAATAGTTTATTGAAAAGTGTTGATTTGGTGACATTAGCATGATGCTAATGCTAAGCTAAACAGCTGTTTCATGTGTAACCTGTATGTAAACACGGAAGAGTTTAGAGTCGGACAATATTTTCACTGACTGTACTTTTAAGACATGGCGAATAAATACAACAACATTTATTTGCATTACATTAATTAAAAAGAAATTATATTTTCTCCTTCAGAATCTGCTGGAATCATCGTGTCAGCGGTTGAAAAGTTACAGTAAATCAAAGAACATAGACACTGGGCTCCAGTGTTAAAGGGTCAAGCGGAGTAGAGAGCTTGTGGCCCGCCCACTGTAGGTTTTATGCAACGGCCACAGGCTTTTTCCAACAGCCTATTTATCTGCTCCTGGTGCAAGACCATTTGAATAAAAAGTACCCAGAAAAGCTAATTTAATCTTAATTTTCATGAGCAAACTGTATCTTTAACTACAATGCCTCACAGTTGAGGGTCTTGGTTTCTTAACCGTAGCTCAGACTTGATTCTGGTGGTCTTTAGACTCTGTCAAGGAGTCTTTTATTAACTTTAACAGACAGAACTCCTTGAAGCACCTGTGTAAGCGAGTGGTTCAGAATTCCATCTCTGCTCTTTGCAGGTGTTATGGTTCTGTTAAATTTTCATACAAAGCCCCTTGGCGTTCTTTGCAGCCCAATGCTGATGAAGTGACTGTGATGAAAATCAGCCACTAAGACAATGCTCCTTCATAGGTCTCTTTCTATCAACCCTTACATGCATTGTCATTGTACGTGTCTGTGTACATGTGCCGTTTGTGCTGTGTAATCTGAGACAACAAAAACTTTGACACAAAACTGATCACAGAATAAGTTTTGACACAGCACACAGGCGGCCCGGGTTTCAGTTTGATGGTCAGACGCTCAGTTCTGCCCATCTGTGGCCTCGCTGCTGCCAAGTCATCCTTTACTTGGAAGGGTTCCTGACTGCTGATCGCTTCCCATTATTAAAGCATAAAATTATTTTGTGACTGCAACACAAAGTACTTCTGTACCATCAATGTTAGACACTCAAAAAGCTCTGCTGCTTTCTGATATCAATGAAAGAAACTGTATTTTTTCACCTAGTTTTAGGCATCAGATGTGTTGTTGTTTCTAAAAAACTGTAACACATAAGGGTGGGTTTTTTCTACATGTTAGCAGATCAAATATTGGTTACACCTTTATTGCTCAAAAGCAGCATGAAAAAGTTAGTACGAAGGTAATTCTCCAGGCAAATGAGTTTAGGTGAGTCCTGTATATCTAGATCACATGTCAAAGTCAAGGCCCGGGGGCCGGATTGTTTTATTTTTATTAATGACTCGATGTTATCTTGCACTTATTTCTAACTTCTATAATTTTGACAATATATATTTTTATTGAGAGTAAAATATTGAAAATTATTTAAGGTTTAAGTTGATTTATTCTGGAATAATATTCCTGCCATTTTATTATTCATAATTATGTTAAAAAGTTACGGTTTTAAAGTTTTAAAATTAGCATTCTGTTAGCTTTTTGGACTATTTTGCCATTTAATAAGATTTTTTTAGGCTATTTTGGAGTTTAGCTAGTTTTTCAGCTACATTAAAGCTGTTTTGGCTAACTTAGGTTTTTTGGCTAGTTTGACATTTACTGGTATCTAATATTTTTGCTGGCTATCAGCTTCAGCGTTTTCAGCTATCAGCTTCAACATTTTCAGCTATCAGCTTCAGCGTTTTTAGCTATCCATTTCAGCATCTTCATCTATCACCACTAGCATCTTCAGCGGACAAATTTAGCTCACAGCATTCACATTAGCATTATCACAGGTAATGATATATATGTAGTTCATAATTATGTTAAAAAGTTACTGTTTTTTAAGTTTTTAAAATGTAGTTTTAGAGCATTCAGTAAATGTTCATGGCCCGTAACCTAACGTGTGTTTTGGATTTTGGCCCCTTGTGAGATTGAGTTTTATACCCCCAATCTAGATGAATGACTGTGACTATATAGGTTAACCCTATAACACTGGAGCTCCAGTGATAATATTCTTTGATTTTATGTAATTTTTTAAACTGTCAACATGATCAACATAATTCCAGTAGATTCTGAAGGAGAAAAGCGTCTCTTTTCCCCTTCAGAATCTACTGGAATTGCGTTGATCATGTTAAAAAGTTACAGTATGTTTAAGATTTGGTCGGGTGTTAAAGGATTTAAGCAAGATCAAACTTCAAGGGTTCTGTTTCAGGGACTAAGACTGAGTTTAAAGGAGGACAGCTGGATTAAGCAGCCTGACATTAGAGGAAAAACTGCTGCACCACTCAATTTGCGCTGGCTGAATGCGAGGAGTGGAGGTGTCGTCTCTTCAGTCTGTTCTGACAGATGTGAAATGAGCTCCACTTCTGTACATGTAAAAGTTAATGGAGGAGAAGCGTCTCACTTTTAGAGGCATCAGAATTGAAATGCTACAGTTATAACACAGGCTGACATTCTGCTTCGGCTACGTTTTCTCAATGACTTCAATGTTCAGCTCAATTCTTCCTAAGCACTAATGACCCACTCCGATGATAATGGTGCTTTAGGTGTTGTTAACCTGTTCTCATTGCATTTTCTCATGATAGAGGGCATATTTAAAGAAAATCTCATTTAAAATTGAAACAAGACAAAACCCAGGGTGCAACAAAGGAGCAAAAAACACAGAGAAGATGACCTGACACTGTAGAACAGAGAACTGAGGGTCATTAACCTGAACCTGTTGAGACTGACAGGGACAACTAAACGTGAGAAAATCCAAAAGTCACAAAAATGTAAGTCCAGAATCCCCACAGCAAACCAAAAAACAAAACAAAGAACTCAATCCTCACACTGAGCTAGTATCCAGGTTGGGGCTGTAAGCTAGCAGGAGCGAGTGTAAATAATTAAAGGTAACCTAAATGCTATGTAAATTTGTACAATATTTGTCTTATAAATGTCCTACCTGATTCTTTTTCCCCTCTTATATCAAATGCTCAAATGCTTTCAATTCCTCCTGCAGAATGCTCCACAGCTGCTTCCCCCAAATCCTCTGGATGATATTAAACCAGTCGTGGATTATTTCTCTCTACAACCCGGTCATAGTTAGATGAAGGTTACAGGAACTTCACTGAATGCTGCTGGTTTGATTATGAAGGTCATTCAGATTTTCTTCTTCTAATTGATGCTAATGCTAAAGCTAGCTTTCCAGGCCGGGGATGAGACGTAGATCTGCAGATCTTTTCTGCACAGTTAAAGTAGATCACATTTCTGTGTTCGCAAAATCACTAAAAACAGACTAAAGTCAGACATTATCAATGCGTCTGACAAGAAAGAAAAACTGATAACTGTTGTTCTTTTCTGATCTTTGCTGTTGATCATAACTGTGTCACATCCTGCAGGATAATAAAGGTAAACAAGGAGAAAAATCATTTGAACCGTCAAAAAATATTCCCATTAAAAGCATTCCTATTTTTACAATTACCCCTAAAATACCCCCCAAAAAACAACAAATACCTCTGATTACAACAACTACATTTAGCTTTGGGCGCAGCTGAAACATGTGGCCAACATACAGCAATGTGCATCTTAGCCGCTCCTGTTACGTGTGTCCAACATGAATTTCTATCAGTTTTTGTGCTGATCGTCCTTAAAACACGTGTGAATAACATGAAGCAAAATAGAACCTGTTAGAATAATATCTGCTCAAATGAAAGATCCATATTTTCATTAGAACCTCAAATATTAAAGGATTATTCATATTTATATTTCGATTTGTGAACAATCTAAGACAGGAAATGAAAATACAGTTCATCAGGACATTCATTAAAAAAATATTGTACATTTTTC
>NC_050520.1:13783509-13797184 GCF_002922805.2 Oryzias melastigma
AAGATCCATATTTTCATTAGAGCCTCAAATATTAAAGGATTATTCATATTTATATTTCGATTTGTGAACGATCTAAGACAGGAAATGAAAATACAGTTCAACAGGACATTCATTAAAAAAATATTGTACATTTTTCTGTTGAAGTTTTTGTTATTTACGTGAAATTATATTAAACAGCGTTCAGCTGTCAGCTTTGCTGTTCTAAACCCGAACACTGGAAGTGACTATTCCCATTTGTCGCCGTCTTGTGTGACGTCACTGTGATAAGAGTATTCAGAGATACATTTCTAATGAGGACTCCCATGATTATTCTTTTGTATTTTACTGCTTAGCTCTTTTTATAATGTATAGGTTATCCCATCGTCTTAGCTCTTTATAATGTATATTTTTTTATCTTTATCCTTTCTCACTTATTTCTGACTGTACCTGTGCTGTTGGATATTGCAATTTCCCCATTGTGGGACCAATAAAGGTTTTCTTAATCTTAATCTTAATCTTAATGAAGTCCTGCTGCTCTGCAGAAACTATGTCCTAGAAAACAACACAACCTTTTATGATTTTGGATAAACAGCATAATTATAATGAAAAGTCCACTGGGAAGGATTTTAGAATAGGTTACAAGAGGGTCAGTGGGACTTCAGTGGTGCTAAGATATCTGTTATTTTCAGGATTATTTATGTCATACATCTTTTGGTCTTCCTTTTTAAAAATATTCCCCCATTGTTTAACAGTGAATCTTTGTTGGCTCACTCCTAAGATGTCACGATGCACAGACTGAACAGAGCAGTGCAGCATTGATCAGTGCTTTAAACGTTGTGCTCCTGCTGCAGTCTCTCAGCCCTGGTTCTGCAGGGAGCACTGGCCTGCAGCCTCTGGCTCTGACTCTCCCTGCGGTTGATGATTTCATGTCTAGACCAGCTGCTGCTTGCCATCCGGCTGGGGAAAATCTGACATGCCCTCCTCCTCCTGCCCTCCGCTATAAAACATGAGCAAAAACAGATCGATGGCGGCCTGCTCGCTCATTTTGCTGAGAGCTTATTGAAATGGAAAGTTACAGCTGTAGTCTGTGTCAGCAGTGCAGCCGTCCTGTGAGTATACCTGCACACCAGGCAGGTCACTAAGCAGATCGAGTCTTCTTTATGCAGTCTGGTGCTCCTTATGAAGTTCTGTCATGTCTCTGTGTGTCTGCTCTGTTTCTACCTATCATTATGTCACGTATGGATGGTAAAAAGCCTTTTCAGAGCTTTTGTTTCCTGTTCATTATGGATTTACCAATTAATGGATTTAAATTCCTACAATTGAGGCAAGTTGTAAATCTTATCAACCTATATCATTAAATAATGGTTTCAAAATTAAATTAATTACATCAATACTGGGAAATATGGTAGATTTATTTTACTATTAGGTTTTATACATCGCTCTAGTGCATCAGAGTGGATGTAAAAATGTTATCCTGTTGAACATTTGCTTAGACAAGTGCCCTACCAATTTATTAAAGAGACAAAACGCATTAACAACTCAACGTATGTAGATTTTTCCCAGGATAAAAGAAAATGGGACTATTTTCTTTGTTGGTTTGATCCCCTTATACTCCGTTTTAGAAATTTGATAAAAATGACAAGTATAGTTTTTTTTTTTTTTCACGAATTTTACAACTTTCTGACAGTAAAGGTTAATTATCAGTGTTGTCATGTTCTTTTTTTTGAGCTGATAGTATCTGTACAGTAGTTCAGACATGGTTGATGAGTATGACGTCAAATCAGGATCAGCTGAAAGTGAGTGAAAAACATGACTGAAAATGTCAAAAACAGGGATTGTAAATTTGAAAAATAAATTGAAGATTTGATTTAAACTCAAAATAAATATTGTAAACTTGAAGGAATTAAACAGAGAAACTGTATGTGAAGATTCAGAAAGCAAAAAAAAGTTGAAATTTCAAAACAGTAACTGTTACCAATGGATACATTATTTATCAATTGGTAATTTGACATTTATTTATTTTTTAGAAAAAAAATCATTTGTCTTTCCAAATTTTCTTTTTGTTACTTACAATGTCTTATTTTCGAATTTTCTTCTTCTTTTTTTTTTTTCAAATTTTCAATTTTTTTTTCAAATTTACGATGTCTTGTTTTCAAATTTTCCGTCTGTTTTTTCGTTCACTCTAAGCTGATCCTGATTTGACACCAAAGAATATGGAGTGACTTAACTGTGTAAAAATACAGGTTTGGTTTTTAAAAAGCAGCTTTATAAATCTATATATTGATTAGATGAACTAAAGATTTTCCAATCAGGTGAAATAAACCTTTTTTGTTTATGGGGATGCTTGTAGGGATTAATAACAATAACCTGTTTACGTTTTTGAAATAAAGTTAAAAAGTTTTTAATGAATTCTTATTCGGCTAAAAAATGTAAAAACTGCAACTGTCCTTTATAGTTCTGGGTCTGTTGCATAAGGTGCGTTTTATTTTGAAATCCCTCCCACATGCCATTAAGAAGGGATCTAGGCTGACAGCAAACCTCAAACCCCAAACAAACCTGATGAGGCTTGAATGTCTGTCGTCTGGATTGTGTATTTTCTGCCTGCAGAGCGCGGAGGGGGCGTGTTGGTGAATAATTTACCGTGGGGTGGTTCAACCTTGAGGTGTCCTGTGTGCTCCAAACATCCACTGACATCCCTGCCGCCTCATCTATTACTCCAGCGCGAGCGTGCTGTCTGGCGGCCGCGCTGCAGACCCGCGGTTCTGTGCGGTCGGGGGTTTGAGTCTGTCCTTGAGGCAGCAGCACCGGGAACGACAGCGTCACATTTCTGAATGTGGTCATGCAGAAGAACACAAACCATGTCAACAAAGTGTGACAGGCTCCAATGCCAACAAGAGAGGAACAGAGGAATGCTGAAGGTCCTTTGGCCTCCTGTGTTTCATATTTCATTGTTTGGGGTCAAACTGCTGCCATGTTTGTCAGGAACTCACAACACGTGAACTTGATGAATAAGTTCAGGATGAAGCTGATTCCCCTCACAAAAACTCAACTGCTGTTCAGGCTGGCTGCACAAAACATTGACTTTTGGACTGAGCTTTCTGTAAGCCACGTGTGTCAAAGTTAAGGCCCCAGGGCCGGATCTGGCCCTCCAGATCATTTGATTTTATTGTTCAATGGCCCGATGTTATCTTGACTTATTTCTAACTTGTATAATTTTGACTAAATATATTTTAATGAGAGTAAAATATTGGAAGTGATTTAAGGTTTAAGTCCATATCACAATATGCAGTACTGCATCACTTTCCATTATTGTACAGCCTCACTTAGCCCCGCCCCTTTTTGGATTTTCAAATCTGGGATTATTTTATAGTTCTCTGGCTTTATTTGCCATTTTCTCAGGCCTCCTCGCAGCTCGTGTTAAATATCAACAACTTGTGACAAATTTGTAATTATTTGGTGTTAGAATAATGTTTTGGCTTTGATGAAACGAAGTTTAGTTCTCTTCTCTGGAGGAGACCGGTGGGTGAATTTACAGGACAGTAATCACATGCTGTTCAGCCATCATTCTTCATTTATTCCAGTTCTTTATACAAAAGTTAGTTGGCTGTAGTTTTCTGACATACTTCACGCTTGACAAAAAGACTTTGCTGAACAGTAGTGGCTTCAATCGGTCAGATATGGACACATGTACACATGACAGCTATGCTCTGAACGGACCCAGAGGACTGAATGATGATTTTTTTATTTAAAGGGGTCATACCATGAAAAAGCAACTTTTTGAGGTTTTAAGTGTATTATACTGTTCATTCCTCACTATAAAGAACCCCAAAGCGGTACTTTGATCTGTTTACGCATTTTTGAGTAATCCTCTAAAAACCTGCGTTGTCTGCAGCAGCCCCTCCCATACCCACGAAAACGAGCGGTTGGAAACGTGCTGATGTAAGATTGATCCCAACCACTCCCCCCAGGAAGAATCTGCCCTGCCAGCACCGCCCCCAGTTTAACATCTACACCCAAAAAACGTTCATTGTAGATGCAGAATATCGTATATCTTCCGATTTTGTCCTGTCTTCAATAAATTCCAGATCAAACAGGAGTTTGTTACTTTAGATGTGGGGTTCCTCTGAGACCCCCCCAACCCCAGTCGGACACAGTTGTGCAGACATCGAGTGTATTCGTGTTGTAAACCAGTGCAGCGATGACCGGGTCTACTAAAGGCAGATATATGATATATGCATCTACTGAGATTTTTTAGGCTAATTTTGAGCTAATATTTTGGCAGCATGCTAACTTTTTTGACCTAAGTGTTATCTACTGAGGTTTCTTTTAGAGTATTATGGAGTGTAGCTAAAATTTTAGCAACAAGTTAAGTTTTTTAATGGCAAATTTGGTATCTACTAAAGTTTTTTAAGCAATTTTGGCATTTACTGAGGTCTTCTAAGCTAATAATGAGTTTGGCTAATAATTTAGTAAAATCTTAGTTTGAATTTATCAATGTTTTTAAGCTTGCTTTAGCAACCTTTTCTGCAACCTGTGGTTTTTCTGCATCGTACAGTTTTTCTACCATTAATCAAAATTTGCAGCATTGCAGTGTGAATGCTCTACAGCAACTTTACACTTATAGTCAAGAACTTTTGCAAATTAACATCAGCAATTTATTTAACTTTTTTTTCCTTTTTAATGAACTTCAGCTTTTTTCTGCAAAAAGTTATAAAATTAAGCAATTAAAAGCAACCACTGTCTGCAATTCTGCAATCAAGCGTAATTCCACAGGAAATGTAATTTTTCTAGTTGAAAACTGGTCTCTTTTGAAACCAGCCTCTAGTGGTCATTTGAGGAACTGCAGCTTCTGTTGCTTCTGGCTTCAAGCTTCTAAATGGAAATCAGGGCTTTCTGTAATTCTTGTCCCCATTATTATTTTGTTAAAGAAAGGTGTTTGCATTTTTATGGACAGATCAATCTCTTAAAAAAAAGTCTTGAATTGTCTACAATGTGCTCTTTTTTGGTAAATTTGATATTTCCTGTATAAAATCCCCTTTCTGCCTGACAAACAAGTGAAATGTGTTTTCGTGTCCTAAAGCGAAATCTCTTTTATGAATCACTGATGGCAGCTGAGGGGATATAAACAGGGAAATGAGTCTTTTAACACAACAATGAACCAGTAAGCGATGCTCAGTGATGAGGAGTTACATCCATCTGTGGCTCCGGCTACAGCATAAACAGGCGTAGTATTGTGTCTTATGAATATGGTGTTGTTATTCACACAGGTAGCTCATCTGCAGGGTTTTCATCCTTTGATAAAACGATGCTTTCCACCTGCTGTCTCTTTGATCAAGCCTCAATGAAACCTTTTCTGCACATGTACGCTTACTGACAAATTGGCTGTGCTGCCATCAGATAACAATAGAGCAGTACGCTGAGGCGGTACAAATAGTATTTCTGCGAGCCCAGTAAAAAATATGAGCAGGAAGCCTTATCGCCTCCTCTCTGATCTCTCCTCTTTCTCCCCTCTCCTCGCTCAAAGACATCAGGCTGCTCTTTAATTGCAGGTTTGAATCAGATGAGAAGTTGCCGTGCGCTCTCTGAATAAATGCCTCTACGCTACAGTGCTTCCATTAGAGGAAATTGCCACGGACACATCCATGAAGGTCTGGGTGTGTGCGTGTCGGGTTTGTGACCAGCCGAGCGGAGAGATTTTTCATCAGTGCGTCTTTTTTTGTGCAAAATGTGGTTTGTAGCTGAAAGGAGGTTCAGCTGTTTGTGCGACTGTGTGGCAGCTTGTACCAACACAGCTAAATAAATTTTATTGTTTTCAGAAGGCAGAGTCGCTTTACAGTCGGAGCAGGGACGCAGAAATGTGCCTGTGGTGATAAGGAGCAGAAATTCCCTGCTGCGATGTCTATCTCCAGCAATAAAAGCATCATTTTGATGAAGCTGTAATCTGTTTTTCTTTCTCCGTGTTCCAGTTTATTCACCACGGTTTGTGTTGAGCTGCAGCGGCTCCTCTGCAGCATCAGCAAACTGGAGGGGGAACGAGGGTGGAGGGCTTTTTTCTGGGCAGGTAAAATCCATGTGCAGTTCATAACAAAGACATCCTAGAACAATTTACAAAGAAAACAAAAATACATCCGGCTGAGGAATGTGTTCAGAAACCCTACCTCGTGTGTGTGGGGCGAAGAAAAACTGTCTTCATCGTACAGAAACTAGAAAATCAATCTGCTTTTCTCAGTTGTGTTTCTATCTAGACCTGCAGCTGATGTAAGGATCAGATTTTCACCTTGAAACCAGGAAAATCATCTGCATAAGAGTTTTAGTTCCACATAACCAAATTTAAAATAATGTATTTCTTTAATCATCATGGGAAAAAAATATGAAAACATTTTAAAAACTAGATATACAGTATTACCTGTGATAATGCTGGTGTGAATTCTTTAAGGTGAATGTGGATTTGTATTTTGGGTTGAAGAGTTTTGTGTTGTTTACTACAAATGTGTTTGGAAGGGAAAAAAGCTTCAAATGTATAGAGTTAAAAACTGAATAGTTAATAGCTAATCCTTTTTTTAAATTTAATTTGTACATTTTATCTGGAAGGGATAAATAACACATGTGAATAAAAACAACACGTTTACATAAGCTATGGATATTGTGCATAATCCTACATAGATGTTAATGAATTAAACGAAGCAAAAACAACCTAAAAATCCATTTGGTAACAGAAAGAGCAGCTGTTTACAGTGAACCAAAGAACTGAATCTCTGAGAAAAGACATAATTTATCACTACTGTGGAGGGAAACAATGATAGACCAGTGGTATTACTTTGTCTGAAAGTTTTGGAAGTATTCTAAAAAAATAAAATAAAAAAAGAAACATTAATAAAAACTCATAATTCAAAAGTTTTTTAGATGTTTATTTTAATTATAATGATAGTAAAGGTACAATATTTTGAAGAGATATACGATTAACTTGAACAAATTGACTAATGATACCAATGATATTTGCAGTAGAAAGTTGTGGGGGGGGGCACGAAAAGGTACGTTCTTCATAGGGGGGGCATAACGGAAAGAGAGCAGGTTTTAGAGGATTATTCAGAAATGCATGAATGGATCAAAATACCACTTTGGGGTTTTTTATAGTGAGGAATGAACAGTCAAATACACTTAAAAGCTCAAGAAGTTGATCAAGGCAGAAAAGTGGTTCAATGTGGAGAGTTCTTGAAAGTGGGATTGAAACATTTATCAGTGAATCATGAACCCTCGAGTCTTTGGTGGTTTGGCTCTGGGCCGGAGACATCTGGAACACTAGCGATGACCTGGGACCAGTGAAGAGACCAAAGACGCCAGACGCTGATGGTGGTTAAGACAGACCATGGCGGACTGAAGAGCCAGGAGGAGAACAGGGGAGAGGGAGAGTGCAAATGAACAGACTTGAACTTAAAGGCAGGAATTGAAATGTGATTGGCTGTGAAGGAAGTAAGCACTTCAGCTGTCGGCTCAGAGGAGACCAGCTGGTGACATGAGGACTGAGAAATAAAGAGCCAACATGCCTAAGGTGAGGTAGAGATTCCTTATTAAAAATGCTCCAAAGATTCACTCTATACGTATATAGAATATAGCATTTGCCACTTTGGCAGCAGAAGAACATTTTAGAAAAGCTGACATGTTTACACTGGATCCTTAATCAAGATTAGGACAATTTCTTAGATTTCTGTACACACATACACACACACACACACTGAAAGAGTGCTTTACCACCTGAACTTCTTCCATAGCGAACCAGAAGAGAAGAAACTTCAAAAGAATCCTTCATAGAGCTTCACTTAAACTAGTTTAGTGTTGCTGTTTCACCTCGTGACCTTTCTGACGGACAGCAACACAACTGTCTTTAGTTTGACTGATAGGTGAATGAGAGGTTGTCTCCTGAGCGCCTCATCGGAGTCTGATCTGACAGTTTCCTCCATTTCACAGCTTTCCTGACTTCACTTTGACTCACGATGCTGTCTTGGACTCTGATTGTTCCTCAGTTCTGAACTCCACCCACTTTCAGTCCAAAGGCTGAAGCTGAGCCAGAGCTGGAGGAAAGTTTCAGGCTATTACAGATTTGAAAGGAGGGAGAGTGATAACATTCTGTTTGTGTCTGGTTGTGTTTATCTTTGTGAGGACTAATGTGAGCTGCAGACCCTGAAAACGGGGTGACTCTGGAGTGTTTTAGATTTTCAGATTCAAGATATCTCAAAAGTCTGGGTTAACAGAGTTTCCTCTGAGCATATTAGTTTCATTAATTTCTCTTAAAAAGCTTTAGTTTCCATTATGCTGACGCATACATGCTGGTGTGAACTGATAGCTGGAACATCTGGACGTCTCATCAGAGGAGTGCTGCTCATTCAGTGCTGAATGAACCCACAGAGCTTCTTGATGTGACCACGGAAATGTGAACGGCGGCTCATTTGACTGCAGTTGGAAAGGATTGTAAATCAATGAAAGAGCATTTTGATGTTAGCTTTGATTATTTTATCAAGAACTCTGAGAAACCAATGATTGAATGTATTGATCACAGTCAATAAACATTGGAGAATTAGCTAAAAGAGTCTTTGGTGAACTGGAAGGAGAAAGAATCAGGATTTTGGAGGAAGTTCTGTCCATGAAGATCTTCACTTCCTCGTCCAGCTGACATCTGGATCAGAACCATACGGCTGGACATTACCCAGATTGATGGATGTTTTTATGGAGCAGCGGTGAAGATTTATGCTAGTGAGACACAGAGCTATCATAATCAGACAGGGGGGGTCAGGGGTGGAGCTGCTAAGGTCAATCTACAAAAGCCACGCCCCCTCAGAGGAGATTTTGGAAATAGTGACTTTCAGATCAACATGAAAAATGGCTTTTTAAGACATTTAGGTTGTATGATTTCGGTTAAAAGCTCCGAAATCATTACTAAAACACTACTGAGAACATTTTTTATGAAAAAAAATTGTCATAAGGGGACTCCTAAAAGCCCTGTGTGTCTTGTATGATTAAAGTTTTTTTTTTAAATACATTCAATTTCAGTAAAACAATACTAAAAATCAAATGTTGTTACTATAATTTGTAATATCGAGTTGATTTCTTTATTTCCCTCAAATTTCAAAACTGAAACCTCAATCTCTGTATAATAAATAAAAAACATGTGATGAAGCATAAACAGGCCTATGGTTGTAGAAACTCCTCCCCACTGTAACAAGCTACAGATGAGTCATCTAAAGCTGCTTCTGGTTCCCCCAGAATTCATCGTCCTCCATAAAACCTGCAGATCTTCCTGTTCTTCTGTTCACAGTGTTTGAGAAAAATGGGAAAGAAAACAACTATTTTTACAGTTTCCTCTGATTACTGGAACCATCTGTCTAAAGAGCAGACACCTCCTCATTTATTTTATTCATCTTCACTTGTACATGACATCAAGATATTTTGTTCACCAGAAAATATCATACAGATTAGTTTTGTTCCAAAAATGTAATATATGATCTCTATTGTTGCAGTGACAGAGTGACAGCAGTTCTGCTGCAAACTACTGGCATAGAAGCCATTTCTGTACGTTTCCTTTTCTATTTGTGTCTATTTGTTCCCAGTTTTAGTCTAAGTAAACTATTGTAATGATTCACCTGAACAAACTTCACTGTGCTGAGCTGCAGCCAAGCAGTGGTTTCAACAGTAGAATATTGAGGAGTAAAAGTGCAAAGACTGTTGAAGGCCTGAATTATCTTGACTCCAGCTGTTTGGATCAACACTCCATGCTGAAACCTGGAACAGCCAAACTCTGGCGTCAGGCTTATTTTTGCCTTTTTTTTAAAAAAAAATCCCAAATCATATTTAACCAAAAATCTGCCTTTTTAACCCTTTAACACCGGAGCTCTAGTGTTTAAGTCCTTTGATTTACTGTAACTTTTCAATCGTTAACATGATAATTCCAGCAGATTCTGAAGGAGAAAAGCGGCTCAACGAGAAACAGTGACGGCTGATTTGACCACAGAAATGTGAACGGCGGCTCATTTGACTGCAGTCAATGTGAAGATACCATCTTCTCTTCTCCAGAACCTGAACTAGACACTAGGAACAGATGAGGGTTTAGTGCATGTGCAGCAGAGCTGTTGATGGAAAGAAGATCATTCATTCAAACAGAGTCTGTCCAAGACAGTTTGACTGATTTAAAAGGAGAAATACTCGGAAATGAAAAAAAAAATGATTACGTATTACATTGGTTCTCTTTAAGAAGAAGAATGACACAGAGACATGTTAAAAACTCAAAAACAGGATTTTCATCAGAGGGGATTAAAATATGAGCTGAACTCCAAATTACCCCCCCAAAACATCAGTAGATGCCACATTATCAATAAATGCTAAAATACTAGCTAAACTCCAAAATAGTCTAAAATTCCTCAGTAAACTAAATTAGTAAAAAACATTAGCCTGCTGCTAAATTAGAAGCTAAACTCTAAAGTAGCCTAAAAACCTCAGTACATGACAAATTAGCAAAAAATGTTAGCATGTTGCCAAAAACTAGCTATAATCCATAATAGCCTACATTTCCTTAGTTAACTTAATTAGGCAAAAACAGAACGTTGTTAAACTAGTAGCTGTGGTATTAGCCATGTGCGTCTCAGTCTTTCTGTAAATCAATAACACGACAGTAGCTAAACTAAATTAGCCAAAGAAACCCCAGGAGATAACAAATTGGCCAAAAATATTAGCATGTTGCCAAAATATTAGCTAAGCTCCAAATCTTTTGTAAATTACTATAAAAGATTAAAACATAGCTAATGAATACATTTAAAGGCATGTTGCTAATCTACTTAAAATTTTGAAAAAACCTAAATAAATATGTAAATAATAAAATTAAATTTTAAAATTTGAAGACTTTCTCTTTAATTTCCCATGAGGCATATTTTGCTCAATATTTCAAAAACTGTAAAGTTTTCAAATAAAATACAAGCAATGATGTCCTGAACGAGCTGAATTTGTTTATAATAAGATTGCTGAAATTGTTGAAAGTGTGATTGAGTTTCAACATGCCACAAAACGTACAGAGAGGAACAGGAGAATCACTAAACAATAAATCAACTTAAACCTTAAATAACTTTCAATATTTTACTTTCCATAAAAATATATTTTATCAAAATGATACAAGTTAGAAATAAGCCCAAGATAACATCGGGTCATTAATAACAATAAGTAATAGTTTGCTCGGAAGGCCGGATCCGGCCCCCGGGCCTTGACTTTGATACATGTGGTTTAGTCTGAAAGTATTTATTTATTGAATAGATGACAGAGTGTTGTTTAGAGAACTACAGAAAGGAAGGAAGTCACCCTCCTAGATAAATCCAATAACTCTCTCCTAACTAATTCAAGGTCCAGCCAAAACCGTCAATATTTATTTAAATGTATTACACTGTCTCTTAGAAAATCTAACACATTTGGCAAAACTCTGCAAGCATCAAGTCTAAAGGGGCATTCACACCCGACGCAATTCGCTTGACAAAGTTACGTGACCTGTCCCTCATTCGCCATGCGGCGACCTCGCTGCTCGCCGCGACTGCATGTGGGAGGAGCTACCAGCTAATGTTTTCAGGATGATGCTACAAGGAACGATGTCTGCGGATATCTCACATAGAATGTATGAAGACACAGAAGATGTTGAGAAATAAATAAGGTTTATTTATTGTGAATCGATCTCCAAAACATCGGTATTCAGGTCTTCATGTTTGGGTCTGTGTTATATACCAAAGATATTCCCGGTACAGAGAGCTGTGTCTGTATGACAGCCACTTTCACTGTGTCTCTGTGTCTCTGTGGCGAAGGCTCTCTGTCTAGTATCAACCCGAGGGTGAAAATAAAATTAGGGGGACCTTTTCTCCTTTTTCCCCCTTTTTATTAAAGTTCTTGATAAGTCCCAACGCGGCAGCCTCCGCACTCCACAGCCGCTTTCTGGCTGCCAGGAGTGAGCTCTGCCGTGGGAGAGACAGCCGGCGGTCTGTCCAGAGTGTATCACCCCAAAGTAGACGGAGGAGCTCTTTAACCCCACCACCCAATCCGCGGCCGTCACTCAAATCTTGCTGCTGCAATAATCACGTTCGGCGTGAGTGCACCTTAAAGCATTTCCTGATGTGTCACAGTTAGACGATTCACCCCACAGATATGTATATGTTTTTTTACTCACATTTGTGCTTTAAATTTTTTTTTAAGAGTTTTCTCATGCTTCTCTATGCTTCCTGCCTTTGTTTGCTGTCCTGCTGCATCTAGTCATCAGGCGTCCCGTCATCTGGATGTTGTTTGTCAGAACGATCAGGAACATCGTGTTAAAGCAGGATTTAATTCAACATTGCAGATGTTATTGGTTTGGTGAGACAGATGTTGTTTGTTGGCTTGTCTCTGAAGTTTAAATACGCTGTAAAACACCATGAAAGTGGCTGCATCCCCCATTGTTGCTTTCAGTTTCAGTGACCTGACAGTTTAGCTCACATCATCATTTCTCTGATTTTTACTGGTAAAAATCCTTCAATGAAGATTTAAAGTCGGTGTGGTCCTCAGTCAAATCAGAGCAGTCTGTATCACATGACGACCTAAATATTAACTGGAAGAGCGAGGCAGCTCCACCATAAGTTCTGCCACTTTTGGTTTTCCTGGATTATAATTAGAAGGGATGAGAACAGACGGCACGGCTCGGCCCCGCCGCCCCTGTCAATCAGTCACTTAGCATGAACACACAAGCTGAGCTCACTCACTCTTTATTCCTGTTATACATCTCTATTTTTATTCTTCTTTTTGGTTTGAGATATTTTTGTCCTGTTTCAAACAGACGTGCTCTGTCCCATCATTCTGGGTGTCAGACTGTCATGACAGAAGATCCAATGAGTCAGTCTTTTACTGGTTATGATCAGAACTTTTATCCGGATGAACTCTGGATTGCTCCCTGGATACATGTAAACTGGAAAACAACCTGAGCAGGTTTGCATGGACATTAGGACTGGTTCTCCCTGACAGCCCATAATAATAAAGGTTTTGTTGAATCAATCCATCCATCCATCCATCCATCCATCTTCTTGACCGCTTTGTCCCTTTCGGGGTCGCGGGGGTGCCGGAGCCTATCCCGGCTACTGATGGGTGAAGGCAGGGTTCACCCTGGACAGGTCTCCAGTCTGTCACAGGGCCTCAATCACACACCCATTCACTCTCACATTCACACCTAGGGGCAATTTAGAGTCACCAATTAACCTATGAAGCATGTTTTTGGACGGTGGGAGGAAGCCGGAGTCCCCGGTGAAAACCCACGCATGCACGGGGAGAACATGCAAACTCCACACAGAAAGGTCCCAGCCGGGAGTCGAACCGGGGTCTTCTCGCTGTGAGGCAAGAGCGCTAAACACTGCGCCACCGTGCAGCCCTGTTGAAACAATCAGCATTTAAAATGTTAAACAAGCTTCAATCAAACTGGACAAATCTAAGCAGTGACACCAAAACACTGAGGATGAAAACATTGACATTAATAGCATATCTATCACTTTTTACTGTGTATTCCTCGTTTTAACTGAAATATGTGTGAACACACTCAGTGTTTGAGTGATGGATGTCTATGTGTGTTTGGGTTTATACATGTGCATGTGTGTGTGTGCTTATCTGTGTGTGTGCGTTTGTAAACCTGCATTAGCGGGACAATTGATCAGAATAC
>NC_050520.1:13797250-13801325 GCF_002922805.2 Oryzias melastigma
TGTGAATATGCATGCATGCTTTCTTTGTGCCTGTTATGTGTGTGTGTGTGTGTGTGTGTACCTATCATTATATTTTATTTTTATTTAACCTTTATTTATCCAGGCAAGACAGATTAAGAACGTCATGCTCATTTACAATCGTGTCCTGGCAATTGTACATGTGAGCATGTTTGTGTTTTTGTTTGTGTCTGTGTGAGCACTTGTGTGTGTACACATGCGTCCTTGTGTAGGGGTGTTCTTGTGTGTGTACACATGCGTCCTTGTGTAGGGGTGTTCTTGTGTGTGCATGTATTTTTGTGTGTTTTCTTTTGTGTGCCTGTGTTCTTGTGCATGTGCGTGTTCTTGTGCATGTGTGTGTTCTTGTGCATGTGTGTGTAGATGTGTGGGGGTGTTCTTGTGCGTGCGTGTGTGTAGATGTGTGTGTGAGTGCTACTAATTGGTGGGTCCTGCAGAGCCAGGTCTGTCAGCGACAGAAGGGAAGGTGTTTAAAATGCAGGCAGCAGTCACGGCTGGAGGAATCCTGGCTACAGAACACTCTCCTCCTGTCACTCCTCCTGCCTGCTGCTCTCCGTTTTTCCTTCATCTTCTCCATCTCTCTCTTATCTACCATACCTTCTATCCGGCTTGTTCTCCCTGTTTGTTGTTTTTCTCTCCACTTCTGTTTCTCCCAGCACCATCTGGTCACTCTCCGTGACTCAGAGCTGTTGCTGCTGGAGGCTCCGCCTCCATCACAACAACACACACAAACAACCCAGTGACATTTAAAACTCCCTGCCTGGGAGATGTGTGGAAGTGTGTCATATTTGGAGTGTTTTGCACTTGTTCTAGACCTTGGATCAGAATTTCAGCAGGAGCTCACAGGTAGTTTGTGCGCCATCTAGTGGCAAAATGAAAACGGGAAAAGTAGATTTTGAACAATCTTATCATCTCATCTAACATAGATCAGGGCATCTTTATCCAAAACTTCCACCAGTGTGACTCAGAGATAAATAGTTTTCCAGATTCCTTGTATTTCTTCAATAAATATGTGTACAAACAAACAAGTAAACAAGAATGAATGTCAAATCCATTCACATTTTAGGTTGATAAAGTTGTTTTTCTGTCCAATCCAAATGGTATTTTCCAATATTAATTCAATTATTGATTTATCTCATTTTGGTATTGGTTGATTCTGCCTCAGACAGAGTTGGATTGTAGGAATAGAAATTGATTAATCTATCAATCGTTAAACCTCTATCTACTACCTTCATGGAATCAACTGAGATGAACTCGTCAGAACTGAACTTAAACTCATTTGCAGTAGAAGAGATCTTAGATCAGTATTCTGAAATACAGAAAGTCATCTTTTTGTTTGCAAAACCTCTCAGGGCAGACGATCGTTCTTCCTCAAATCTTGCATCCTATGAATCCAAAATCAAACAGAACACCCACATTTCACAAAGGCGTTACTGGGATTCATTTGTTCCTTAAATGACTCAATTAAGCAAATAGTTTTTGTACACAAAGTTCTGATACGTTTATAAAAACAAAATTATCAATCACAACTGTTTCCTGTTGAATATTACTCAGGTGTAAAAGTGTGTTTAATTTAAGTGTTTTTCATTAAGATTTTTAAATAAATCTTGTTGTTTTTCCTTCAGAAAAAAAACCTTTGTTTAGTGATATGGTCTTTCTTATTGAAGTTATTTTTTGCTTGTTTAAGGAGTAAGTTGTCATTTAAAAGAACAGTTTTTTGACAAATGAATATAGATTTTAGTTTCACAACATGTCTCAGTGAGTTGGTAGAGCTTGGGGACATAGACTAGAATCTGCAGGCTATGATGGTTTATATATATACAATATATATATATATATATATATATATATATATATATATATATATATATATATATATATATATATAATGTATATATATATAATGTTTTTAGCCCGTATTCATTTAGTGGTAATTGTGTTTATTTAAGTTTTGCTTCTTAGATCTGTTAAAAAATATATATTTTTAACAATTTTCAATAAAACATTTCTTTGCCTTCACATGAGGAGTCTGACTGGTTTTACAGAAAAGTCTCTGGCTGATTAGGCTGTTTATTTCCACACAGTTAAAGAGCTGTGTGGTAACCATAGTAACAGCAGAGCTCCTCCACACCAAATCGACGTTAGGAGCTGGTGACAGCAGAGGCCTCCTGCTGAGCTTCATCACAGCATTCACAGAAAAATATTGGCCTCGCGCTCAGAGTAATCTATGATTTTTAACACGAGAGTCGTCATTGAGAAAAAAAGAATTTATCTAGAAACAAGCAAATGGAAAAGATGATTAAAATATCTCCTAATTTAACAGAAGAGAATTCTTTCAGATGTGCTACAGATGAAAGCCTGGAAAGATCAATGAGACACTTTTGAACAGGATGGTGGGGGTTTGTTGTTATTTTTATCACACTATGAAAGCGAAGGAGAAAACATGACGATGAGCACAGTCTAAGGTTTGACTGAGAGCATTTATTTATCCACCTGTTGGATTATCTCTGTGTTATGATGAGATTGAAGAGTTACTGTGTTTACGTTCACACTTAGAGTAACTCTCAGTTACTCTAAGTGTGTTTAACTTATTTTAATAGACATAAACCACAATAAACTAACAGATTTGCTTTGAGAAATAACATCTATGTTATAATATTTTTTAACATAAATTAAGTAAAAAATAAAACATATATATAAAATAAGCGCCTTGATTTTTTTGTAAAACTTTATATTAAGATTCCTTAACAAACTTTATAAATGCATCAACAAACATTGTTAATGCGTTTAAAGGGTGTTAGTAAGACATTTATTAACATACTTAGATTCATCTAAAGTGAGGACATTGGTTACAAAGATCATATTAATAAACTGCTTTCAAGGTTAATATGTGTATTAACTGTCCCTATTATATTGAGTGTTTTGCAGCACCTCATCCTAAGGGTTTCTGCGTGTTTTTGTAGATTTTTTTTGTAATTTAACTTAAAAACTAGACATCTCGTGTTTCTGAAATCGTCCCCCTTACCTGATCATCTTTTTAAAGCTGTTGATTTGATTTGGACTAAAACTCTTGTTAGATTTAGAATTCTGCCGGTCAGAACGTACAGAAACGACCATTTTAAGCTAAGATATGCCTCAGCTGTCTAATGAAGCCAATTACATGAGCGTCTGACTGTAGCGAGGCGGATTCTGTTGCCCTTCATCACGTAAGAAACAGTGATTTGTCTGCTGCCATCCTTCCCCACCTCTAACAAGCTCCAGGTTGTAGCAGCAGATGGATGCTCCTGCTCCTCACAGCGGACTCATCCGTCTTTGCTGGATTTGTCTTAACGTTTGTGGAGGAACCTCCGTCAGCTAAAAGCAGCTCTGCAGAGTTCAGCCTCTGCAAAGGTCACGCTTCAGTCACTAACGTGTCGACTTTGATGCTCTGAACTGAACTATTTTCAGGAGTTTCATGGTCTGAAATGATATTGTTTGCACTTCAGCTCAACTGGAAACTGAATTTGAAAATATTTACTGCTTCAAACGGAGTATCTCGAGTACATAGTAAAAACAGAATAGTACAAGTCGGTGGGACGTCTTCTTTAGTGATGAGGATCAGTGTTTTTCTGGGTGTTTAGACCAGCATGTTCAAAGTGCGGCTCGTGGGCCAAATTTCTACCAGCCTGCAGGCTTCCTGTCTTAAAATCAATGTTAATATTTGTTGATTGTGATTGTCTAAATTCCGTTGTAAGTCTGTAGCAGCGCTGTCGTCGTCTGACTCTTCATGTCTAAAATGTCGACTGAAGACGAATTGAACAGATCTGTCTCTGTGATCTAAACCACTTTGGCTCTACTTCTAGATGAGATAACTTTACAGGGAGCGTTTAATTCTGTCAAATATGTAACATCTCATGTCAACCCAGATCAAATTCTGACTAAAGTTTTCTTCCAGATAGACGTTTTCTTTGCTTTTCCATTTTCTGGTCTTCAAATATGAGATATAAAAATGTGTTTAGATGCATTTTTGTTCTGTCTGAAGAAATGAAAAGTGACCCATGCAAGGGAATTTTCATTAAAC
>NC_050520.1:13801455-13803014 GCF_002922805.2 Oryzias melastigma
TTCTGGTCTTCAAATATGAGATAAAAAAATGTGTTTAGATGCATTTTTGTTCTGTGTGAAGAAATGAAAAGTGACCCATGCAAGAGAATTTTCATTAAACAGTTCATATGCATTTAATGTTAATTTAAGGGTTCAGTGCGCACAGACCCTCACGAATTTCCATCTCACCAAATCTGTCCGTTTTCATTGACTGAATAACAGCACTGGACAGAGTCAGTGTGACTCTGGTGTGTTTAGCTAATATTTCAGCTACATGCTAGCGGTTTTGGCTAATTTCTTTGTGCTTTTCTTCAGTTGTTTAGGCTGTTTTGAAGTTTTGCCAATTGTATTTTAGCTACATGCTAGCTGTTTTGGCTAACCCAGGTTTTTTTCATTTTTTAGGCTAATTTGGCATTTAGCTAATATTTTTGTGGCTTTCAGCTTCAGCGTTTTTAGCCATTGATTTCAGCATCTTCAGCTAGCAGCACTAGCATCTTCAGTGGCCAAATTCATCTTACAGTATTCACACTAGCATTATCACAGGTAATGCTATATATCTAGTTCATAATTAAGTTAAACAGTTAATATTTTAAAGTTTTAAAAATCTATTGTTCAATAAATGTTTATCCTGTTCGGCCCGCGACCTAAAGGTGTGTTTTGGATTTTTTCCCCTTATATGTGATGAAGTTTGACACCCTGATAACATAGTGGGTATTGTAGTTTCACTCATTGATTCAAAAGACAAACTTTGTGATCTTGTAGCATAAACATGTGAAATATTCAAAAATGTGACCACATGATTTTAATAATACATTTCTTCTGTTCATATTTAGATAAACCGCTCTCAGTGTTTCCAGCTTTGATCTCTCACTGGTCATTTTGATTTATTTGTTTATCTGCTTCTCGTGTTTCTTCAGTTCTTTGAGCGTCCTTCTTTTCCTCAGAGCTTGCAGTTATTTGGAGTCCTGGTCTCTGCTTCCTCTCTGGCCTTAAGTGGATTAAATAGATTTGAAACACGAACCGCAGCCTCACTAAGAGCACGGCATGAATTTTAAACAATTCACGGTGGATTGATTCAGTGGCTAAAGAGTTGCAGCGCTGTAACTGAGACGCACAAAGCGCTCTCCGTAATGGAGCTCTGACACAAACTGTACATTAGAGTGTGCTGAGTGAGCTGCATATAATAGGACGGCACCGTTTTTTAAGGCTAATGGGGAGATCTGTAGACCGCAGATGCTGTTATCTGATTATTGGAACAGAAATGTATAATCTCCCCCTTTTAATGGGAACTAAATGAAATAAATGGTTTGCATTGACTGCATTGTGAAAGCGAGATTTTTGACATGACTCAGGGTGAGAAAAGGTAATGTCCAAAAGGATCATTTTATTAAAGTCGCTGACAAACTTATGTTTTAATGAATTCAAACCAAAATATTCAGTAATGTTTTCTTCTTCATAGAGTGTGTATTTCCTCAGGGAAGCGTGTCCTCTGATTATACGAGAATGGCCTAAAGTACAACGGTTTTATTAAGAGCAATACAACAACTTGACATTAGCTTCTGACTTGTGTGTTAACTTGA
>NC_050520.1:13803082-13813994 GCF_002922805.2 Oryzias melastigma
AAACCTGCCCTTAATTAAATTGAGTCCATCCAATGGATCATTTCTTTGAGTGCAACTTTTGGCTTCACTACACTTTGTGTGATTTTATTTATCAGAAACATTAACGTGTTATCTTAGGCATGTTTATATTAAAAGTGGGGTCATCTGGACTTTATTGACTGCATTCACAGAAACTCTAGAACGTGTTTTTAGAACCTTAAACTTTAGTACATTAGAGTATTCACTGAATTCACCGTGACCATGCTAACTCCCAACCATGTTAAAGCTATAGGTAAAGAAAACCCAGTCTGACACTGCTACCCGTTAGCTATGTTAGCGTAGCGTGTCACAGTCCTATTCACACACTGGCGCCAACCAATAACCAGCAGGAGCAATGAGGGCGTTAGTGTTTTGCCTTAAGACACTTAAACTCAGTCAGGCAAGGCAGGAATCAAAGCTGTGATCTTCCAATCAGAGGTTGACCACTCCACCTCTCCACTTGTTAAAAAACCAGACTGACGTTTTCACAGAGCGCCGTGTACGTCTCAAAAGGACAAGAACATGAGGAACACCTTCGTTTTAGGTTTTTAAGTGAGCCTGAAAATTATTGACTCTGAAAAACCTTATTTGAAACATATTGTCAAGATATGTTAAAGATGAATAAAAGAACCTCAAAAAAGGCTCAGTTGAAACAAATTGTTCTATCATTTATGCATTTATGTTAACATTTGAGATAATGCATTTGTCCACGGCTCAGTTCAGTATTGTTTTTATTGATTTACAGCTTTTTTCAGTCGTTCTGGGTGGATATCTTGATGACTAAGATGAATATTTCTAAAAAGCAAAAACCTCTAAGTAAACTCATTGAGGAGAAATGACTGTCACAGTAAAACACAAATACAAATGGAGAAAATGAGCCGCTCGCTGGTGATTTTATAGCCCTGACAAAGAGGACCATAAAGATTCAACGTATGAGCTGTTTTGGCTGTTTTTGCTCCCTACATGAGGTAATCACCATGAGCTTTATCAGGTCCCGAGAGTCCAATGGTTTGATTGGTTTGGCGTCCGTTTCCCTCTGTTCTCCCTGATCACAGCAGACTCACTGAAACCAGCTGTGCTTTTGAAACCCGCCCACATGTTTTCCCTTCCACACAGATTCTCTTCATTTGCTATTGAATTGCTAAATGCCAAAATGCTCCCCTTCTTTTGGTGATCATTACGGGCTCTGCGCTGGCCGGCTCCTCTGGACACTGATTTGATTGCAGCTGATTGGATTTGCTGCCTGGGCTACAGCCCGCCTCTCCAGCTCCCTCTGTCTCCGTGCTTAATGGAGCCTTTCTAAAGGCTTTATTAGAAGTAATTTGCTGCAGCGAGCGCTGACTGATATCTGGGCCGTGACCCTGTCTCGCAGTTGAAGGGTAAAGAGGGAGTCCCAGTCATACTGGGACTGGCAGGCTCTGCACTTTGTCCATAGATTAGAGTCTGTTGCCTCGTGCTGAATACATTCTGCAGCAGACGATGAGGAAGAGTGACATGACAGCGCTCAGTGATTAGAAACAGAAATGTGTTTGGATGCAGATCTGCTGGAATTATGGATTCATGGAATGTAGAATTTAATCGTGTTTTTGTGGACGTGTGCACAGGATAGACTAATTCTGAGGTCATCTTTAGGGTTTAAATTTAGAGATGAAGCCTCCAGGGGGTCGGGCATGTAGAACAATAAACCTTCTCAGAAACTTTCACAAAAAAAGTGAGTTTTATTAAATCCACTCATGGATTCACCACCCTGCCAACAAAAGAACAAATGCTTCATTAACAATTTATTCTCTGTACACCGATTTTTGTTTTAAATTAAATATATTTAGAACCTTTCGTAAAGTGACAGATAAAAAAATGGGACTAATAAAAGGAAAGAAAAATGAAATAATACAAGTAATATAAAATGATCACAGAAGAAACAGTCAGTAGTTTTTGACAGAATGAGTCATCATCCAATCACAGCAGCAAATTGGTTGTTTAAGCTAAATTGTTCATCGAGGAACTATAATAAATTCACTCAAACATAAAAGAAATCTAAGAGCAAAATATATGACATAACTGAAAGCTGAACGACAAGAGGAATTTGAAAACAGCAAAAGTATGACTGTACAAACTCACGATGAGAATTATTTAAAGGGTAACCAAACACTAAATCAACTTTTTTCTCTGTTGACTTCTATAAATGTGGCGTTGTATTTTTTTTTATTTTACAATTTATAATAAACTTCTTGAAATTATAGTCAAAAACCGCCCGTGTGCTGCCCCCTACAGGTAGAAATGAGGAATTGCAGTTGAATTTTGTGATTGGTCGACTAGTTTAAGTCTCAGAAGTTCCATGTCATGCTCTGCAGCTCCAGTATAAAAGCTCCGCCCATCTATGAATCTGTAACAGTTGGTTGTTGTGTTAGCTTTAGCATCATAGATGTTTTGCCTTCAGTTATCAAAAATCTACTGGCTTCTATAACTTTCCAGTGGACTTTGAAGTTTGGGAATAGAGGTTGAGTGCAGTTGACATTGAATCCAGGAAACTCCATCCAGGTGATGAACTTAATGAACATTTCACTCTGGATTGTTTGTTTAATACATTAGCCTTTATGAGCTATGATGCTAGCCCCATTTTAACACTCAGAGACGGGTCGCCTTCAGACCTGGTAACCCTCAGCTGTTCTTGTGGATTTTTCTGATGATGGAGGACATTTATGTTGAACATTTTGAATAAAATTTCTGACTATTTCTTTATCAAATCATGGTGAATTAGGAGCAGATGAAAAATGCTGTTGGTAAAAGCTTGTAGGTTTGATGTTGGCGTTACAAAGGGCAGGTCAATTCTGCTCCATTCTGATGCATCCACTTGCAGACAAATAGATCCATGAACGTCCTTGTTTTCCTGGATCAAACTGTACAGCTCAATAGCTCTGATTTACTCACCATTTTTGTTGCATCTCTAATGTTATCTCGGTGTTGTGAGAGGCTGTAAGCTAGTAAGAGAGTGTAAACCGTTGGATGACAGGAAGTAGGAGCACCAACAATTTCTAATGAATTCCTGGTGCTCTGCAGATGCTATGTCCTAGAAAATTACAGTTTGCCTAAGAACGGAATAATCATAACTAAAAGACCACGGGAACGCTTTGAAAATAGATCAAAAGATCATCAGAGTGGGACTTTAATATGCAAAACTGGAGCTTTTTTTTTTTTTACAAGACAACCAGTGAAAGAACTACTTTGATGTTTTTGGTCTAAAGTTCAATTCAATGAAAAATTTCATTTGAAATTAAATTAATTTGAGATTATTGTCTTAATTAAGCCATAATTATGTCAGTGAAGTATTTCTGTAAAATAAGTTGAGATTTAATTTCACTATATCTTTTTTTTAAACAAAAATAAAAATGTTCATTATTTATTTTTTCTACTGTAAAACTGAAACTCTTCTATCTCATAAATCTGTTTCTCGGTGCTCAATATTCTTTGGTAGCAGCAGTGATGCATCTCCAGATCAGCATATGTCTTAAACGTCTGTTGTGAGAAGCAGAGAGATAAGAGAAAACATTAAAATCTGCATCTGATTTTACTCCGAGGTAGTTAATGTTTGTCCTAGAAAGTTCATCTGTTACTCATAGCTGGACTCTGTGCTTTAAAAGTTACCCACGTTCTCTGTGTTTCCATGGTTACACTGCATCCCTCATGAGGATGCTGCTATAAGAAACGTCTGTTTATCTTTTGGTATTGGAAAACCAAGCAGCGTGCGGCTCACGGCTCTTTGGTGTAGATGCAGTATTGATGTGACACAAGCATCCACATGTGTGTGTTTGCAGTTTGGAGTCATTGCGACCTTGAAAGAAATCAAGTCGCTTCATGAGGTTTTCTAAATGTAAAAATCAAACAGTTCATGCCTTTTTGTGTCTTTCAACATCAGAAATCCGAGATATGCTCGTTTCATTAAGGACCCACTTCACTCTGTTTTCAACATGTTCTTGTTGCATGGTTCTCATGATGGAGGACATTTATGAAGAATGATAAGATAAAAATGGCATTTTTGAGTAATTCTTTATTCAGCTTGTAGTTATGACATAAAAGCTGCAATCGGTGGACCACAATCTCTTTGCTTCACTTAATTCAGTTGCTTGAACGTCCTTGTTTTCCTCGTCTGAGCTGGACTAAACTGTACGAATGGATCGCTCTGATACTGTTTTTGTTGCACCACTAATGTTAGGTTGGGGTTGTGAGGGACTGTGGGGGAGCGTGTGAAATAAAGGATGATGGGAAATGAAGAAAGGCTCATTATTCATGAGAGGTGAATTTCTGATAAGCTTGAGCCGCTCTGCAGAAACTATGTCATAGAAAACAACAGATTTTCAAAAATGTTGTCTAAAAACAGCATCATCATAATTAAAAGACCACTGGGAACAATTTTACTACAGATCAGAAGATGATCATTTCATGAAATAAAAACATGAATGTGAATACATGCTAGAAGCCACGTCTGTTCCTGCAGACCGTCTATAATTTTATTTTATTAACTTTTATTTACTGTATTTAAATATTAACTTCACTCAAAAAAGTGAAACATTGAATCAACTGACAAAAGTTCTGTAATTTGTTACATTAAAATGTATTCATTTTCATCAAATACAATTTTAAGTTGATGGTTTATCCAACTTAAACATCGAATTTGAAAAAAAAAATAATGTAACAAATTATAGAACTTTTGCCATTTGATCCAATGTTTCACTTTTTACAGTGTTGGTTAATGTTCATAATTCAGAGTATTCTTTGGAACAACACTCAGACGGTATGCAATGCAAAACAAGACTTCGCACTGAGCTCTGCTCGATGTTAGACTAAATACTGTTTGAGATGATTGTCTGGAACAGCTGGTAAAACTTAGGAGCAGAGAGCATAGGCTGATGGGAGATGCAGTGAGGAAGATGTTCAGGAGGATGTCAAAACTCAGGCGATGGCTCCCTCTGGTGGTCGACGGTGGATGAGGATGCTTGAACTGGGACCAAAGACTCTAAAATGCATGGAGAGAAATAAGAATCAACCCGATTTATGCGTCCGTAATTCTTGATTTGTGTGTAACTGTGGATTTGTGTGTGTGTAATTCTTGATTTGTAATTCATATAATACATTTTGTGCAAATTTAGAAATAAAAAAAAATACAATTTCCACATGCACAAATTAAAATGACATAGTTTGAAACTAATTACACACTAAAATTTGTTAAAATCATACACAAATCACTTGTTCCGCACACACAAAACCTCAGTTATGCACGAATCTGAGGTCAGACTTATTTCCGTCTCACAAATTTGTCCGTGAGTGATGCATTTAAACACTACTGGAAGGCGTGTTCAGCGTTATGCACAGCTCAAGAACTAAGAACTCACAAATCGGAGTGAGCCCATTTTCTCTCCATAAAAATGGGACCCAATGCCTCCCTGCTTGACACTTAGGATTAAAGTTCCACTCCAACTATAGTTCAGTTCAGTGCACCTGTGGTAGAGTGTCCGCCCTGAGACTGCAAGGCTGTGAGTTCAATTCCAGGTTAAGTCATAACAAAGACTAAAAATGGACCCAGTGCCTCCCTGCTTGACACTTAGGATTAAAGTTCCACTCCAACTATAGTGGCCCTGTGGTAGAGTGTCCGCCCTGAGACTGCAAGGCTGTGAGTTCAATACCAGGTTAAGCCATAACAAAGACTAAAAATGGACCCAGTGCCTCCCTGCTTGACACTCAGCATTAAGGGGTTGGACTGGGGGGTTAAACCACCAAATGGTTCCCGAGCACAGCTGTGTCTGCAGCTCACCGCTCCCCCAGGGGATGGATCAAATGTGGAGAAAAGATTTCACACAACTAGATGTGTGACTTTAACATTTCCTGCATTGTTTTGCAGAAACAGCTGAAACCTGAACAATAATCAGCCATTTTTAGCAGAATCCTGGAAAATGTTCATGTTGTTATCCACTGTCGGAGTTTGTCTCAACAGCATGGCAGCTTTGCATCTGGCATTATAGGCATGAACAGATAATCCCTGCAGAGCCCAGAGAGAAACCATTTGTCAGCTCATTGCTGCCATCAAATACAGCAACCGTGAAATACTTTTTTGTTATTTTGTGCAGATAGAGTTTAACCCTTTAACACCTGAGACTCTTCAACACAGAAACTTTAACACAATGTAACACCAGCCGCTTTTCTCCTTCAGAATCTACTGGAATTATCGTGTTAACGGTTGAAAAGTTACAGTAAATCAAAGTACATAAACACTGGAGCTCTAGTTAATGAAAACGAGTTCCGCTTGATTGTGAGGGAGACGGTCAACACATCTCTCAGTCTCTGCTCTTTCATCGGTGAGACACGCAGACGGGGACATCCCTGAAAACAGGGGCGTCTTTGAAGCAGAGATGTTTACAGATTTCCATCAGGGACGGCTGCCATGCTTCATTAACATTTTTAATGCAGATGGATTTTGTGGAATGCATCTTGAAGAGCTGGAACACGTTCTAAACCAAGCTGAGAAGGATGCTATTTCTATCTCTGATTTATGGGTCAACTTTAAAGGATGGACACGCTGAGCATCAGTGCAGACTGATGTGCAGAGACTACCATCCAACCCTGCTCCATAGCATGGATGGAGGAGCTTAAAGCAGCAGAGATCGCTGCTAACGTACAGACAAAACTAAAGATGACCTTAAAAGATGTAGGTCAGTGTGTGTAGGTTTTTTCAACACAGAAACATTGGATGGATTGTGGGTAACTGGCCCTCTTCTTCTCTGGCATTTATCTTTGCTACAGCAGAAGCGGGCAGAGCAGATTCATTGTGAAGTGCGTCCACAGAAACGTCACTGGGCTGCAACGTTTTGTAAAGGATTAACAGATTTGTGAGGAAACTGCAAAAAAATGTTTGAAATATTCATGGAAATGACAAAACTCGGTAACACTTTAGATGAGGTGCTGCAAAACACTCAATATAATGTTGACAAAAATGGTTATATAGCTTGAAAGCTGTTTATTAATATGATCTTTGTAGACAATGGCCTCCCTTTGGAGGTAATATATCTTACTAAATGTGTTAATAAACCTTGGCTTATTGTGCTAATAAATGTCTTACTAACACTCTATAAACACATTAATAATGTTTGTTAATCTATTAATAAAGCTTGTTAAGAAATCTTATCATAAAGTGTTACCCAAAACTCTACTTTAGTCCCAGTAAAATCATTAATTTCCATTTGATAGAAGTACAGAACAATAAATATGTTGACTTTGATGGAGTTTAACAACCTGTAAATTTGATTGGAGATAACATTTAACTGCATGTTTTCCTTCAATGTTCATGCAGTTCAACACAGTCTTTAATGGATCAAATTTGATTTTTAAATGCAAAATCTATCAACATTTTTTTTTCTCGATTCTATCTTTACTAGGACCGGGTTGACAAAATCATTTTTAATCGCGCTAACCTTAATACTCCAATAATCGATCCATTAAAGTAGAGATCGATCTAACACATAAAGCCAAAGTTTGCTAGCTTGATGCTAACGTTTAATGGGATTTCCTATAGTACAGCTAATGCTAACGCTTGGTCGACCTAAACATACATTTCTGACTAAATGAACATCTTTATAAACTCACAGACATGAATTTTACAAAGTAACCATTTGTAGACTAAAGCACCATTTTTTTCACATACTTTCTTCTTCTTCTGGAATAAGGTGTAATGCTTTAGCATGATCACCACCTAGTGTCCAAACTGAAACGTCCTCCAGGAGAAGCAGAACAATGTTTCCAATGTTAATGATCTGAACATTTTAGTTAGAACTTCTCCTTTAGAGAATCCATGTAACTCTGGATGATATTAACAATCTCATTATTTCACTGATACATTTACAGGATGTGAACTGGATCAGATTAATATGAATATATTCAACTCATGTAGTAGATTATTAATATATTTCTAAACAAATGTGTATAAATTTGTAAATTGTGTAAATTATTATCAATACCCAGCATTAATCTTAACAGTTTAGTGAAGTCCACTTTCTAGACTCCATTGATTTTAAAAGAGAAACTGTAAACAAAGTTAGTGATAATGGAGACTCTGATGATGTGAACTTGCATCATTCTCTCTTTAGTGGAGCAGTAGTTAGGGCAGCAATAGGCTCCTCCCACATCCATGACAGAGGAACATTGCTGTTTGGTCCAGAGGAACATGAACTTTATGCATGTAGACACTGACTGATTATCATCAGAGGAAACAAGTCAGGATTTTTGTAAAAAGTCAAATGAGAAACAGCTTCTTGGTGATTAAAAATGAATTATTAATTAATTAAAAGACCAAAAGTTCTCATTAAAGTACAATAATTGGATTTTGCAGAGTAAAGATAACAAATATATAAATTACAGTTAAAATATTTCTGAAGTGATAAAGTCAGTGCGACTGCCTTCGTTCAGTGTGGAGTTTGTGTGTTCTTGTGCATGTGTGGGTTTTTTCTGGACGCTCCAGCTTCCTCCCATCATTCCTTGGTGTGCATGTGAGTGTTGTATGGCCTTGCAACAAATAGTGACCTCTCCAGAGAGAACCCTGCTTTCCTCCTGCAGTAGCTAGGATAGGCTCCAGCAACCCTGTGACCCCTAAAGGGATTCAGTGGATGTGAGGATTGTGCATTCTAGTTCACTGTTTAGGGATATTTCTTTGTCTTAGCTGAATTCTGACATGAGTTTCCCCTGTCACAGTCAACCAAGGTCCATAAATTATTCCATTTCTGTTCATTGCAACTCAGCAAGTGTTTGGTTTTCAGCTCATCTTTGTCAAGTCTACTTCTTCCTCATCCTTGTTGTTTCTCTCTTAGTTGATTGTTTAGTCATGTTTACGTTTATTTATTAAACCTTTACTTGGTCTTTGGTATCTTGAGACCTACGCCACAAATCTTCCTGAAAACTTTTGAATAAAAAGGTTCTGGGTTCTGGTTGCAGCACAATCCCAATCCACCTTAAGCACAGTCAGTGTATCTTAGTGAAGCTTGTTGTAGTTTCTACTGTTTCTTATGACTTGCTACCAGCTAATAGAGTTTAGAGATTTCTGCTCGGTAGAATATTCCACTTCAGTCTCTATTGTTAAATTTGGGGCTTTTATTCAAAATCTCCAGACTTTAATGGTGAGCCACTAAGATCCATGTGCAGAATGATCGGCTGTATTTGTTTGTTCAACATCTTAACTTTACTGGAACAGCTGGAACTTAAAGAGGCCATACCATGAAAAAACGACTTTTTGAGCTATTAAGTGTATTATAAAGTTCAATTCTCACTTAAAGAACCCCAAAGTGGTATTTTGATCCATTCATGCATTTCTGAGTAATCCTCTAAAAACCTGCACTCTTAACAACAGCCCCTCCCATACCCACCAAAACGAGCAGGTTCTCACAATCTGACATCACAGAGTGAGACCGCCCCTTTCAGGAAGTCTGTTGCGCCCCTTGCGAACACAAACACTGTCTCCGCAAAATTAGCAGCTTGAGCTAGCAGTGATCAGCTAGTTTTGCGCGCCCAGACCTGGCTCACTGGCTGTCTGTTGGGAGTTTAGTGTTCAAACTTCGTGCGGTGGTGTAGGAGCCAAGGAATCTCCATGACATGTTGAGATGAATCCTAAACGTATCTGAGAATGCCGCATGCATTGGGAATAATATTGGGAAGACGGCAGGAGAAAGGGAGCAGACTATTTCCTGGTGGAAAAAGCGAGCGACAAATTGAGAAGACAAGTTTTTACGTGGATTATTGAGCAACAGCTGAAAGGTAATTGGATCTTCATGAAAGCAAAGAGGATTTTTGATACAGAGGATATATATGTCATCATTTCAATATATCCTGAAATGTTCATTTGGATGACGTCATAAAATGGGCGGCACCTACAAGGAGCAAAAGGCGGAGCTTCAGAGATTGAGTCGTTTTACTTCCAGAAGGGTTCACAAAAATAACAAAATAACTCATATTTGATAAATAATTTGTTTTTTTTTAGTGTTCCAAAGGTAATATAAGATCATTTATGTGGATATAGTTTTCTCTAAAAGAATAAAGAAAATCATGTATGGCCCCTTTAACAGATAAAGTTTTTCTCATCCAGAATGTCTTTTTTTTTTTGAAAATGGTAAACATGTAAACACAGTTTCTGTATTTATTCCTGTTAAGTCTGAAGTCGGCTTGTCCAGACTGGAAGACAAAACTGGGCAGAGTTCAGTAACTTTATGAAATTGCTATGGCTGTCAGATTTGTCGCGTTAAAAACGCATTAATCTGACACGTGCTTGACGCAGACAATTTTTTTGACGCATTAATCGCGGACTTTCTCATACGTGCCTTTCCATACCGCACGCGGGCGTCCCCCCTTTAACTCACAGGCTGCTCTCACTAGATCACGGGCGGCTCTCCAACCTCCGAGCTAAAACAGGCCCGGCGCTAGGACCTGGAGAGCTCCTGCACCCTAACCCGGCTCCGGTTCGCGTCCAGTACCACTAGTGATGGGTCGGTCGCGAATGAAACGGCTCTTTGAACCGGCTCTTTGAAGTGAACGACGGGAGCCGGCTCCTCGCTGGGAGCCGGAAGCCGTGTCTTTTCTCTCTCACTCCCTTTTTTTCTCCGCATGTCGCACGTGATTGGTCAATATGTGTTTGTGCCGTGAGTGTTGCGCTGAGCAGAGGAGGGGCGGTAGTTACACTGACAGCAGCAACAACAGGAGCAAAGCACACACGGAGGGAAAACCTCTCTCTCACTATCTCTATTTCATTTATTACTGTGGTTCAGCAAAGGAGGAAAAGATTTGGTCCTGATAAAAAATGAACATGAAAGTGTTATGGAAAATTTATTTTTGATGTTTTTTATTTTATTTTACTGAACGTTGATTG
>NC_050520.1:13814023-13814200 GCF_002922805.2 Oryzias melastigma
TTCCAGAAGGGTTCACAAAAATAACAAAATAACTCATATTTGCTAAATAATTTGTTTTTTTTAGTGTTCCAAAGATAATATAAGATCATTTATATGGATATAATTTTCTCTAAAAGAATAAAGAAAATCATGTATGGCCCCTTTAACAGATGAAGTTTTTTCTCATCCAGAATGTCT
>NC_050520.1:13814242-13819891 GCF_002922805.2 Oryzias melastigma
CACATTTTTTTCCTTAAAAAAAGGCCACATGTAAATTTGAGATTAATCGCGAGTTAACTCCAGACAATGCGATTAATCGCGATTAAAATTTTTAATCGCCTGACAGCTCTAGAAATTGCCAAAACTGTGAAACGAACGACCTCTGTAAGGGTTGTTCTGGTGGTGTGAGCCACGGCTGGTGTTCACATCTTGGCGGTCTGACGCAGAAACATGAAAGTGTGTCCAAGAGTAAAACTTTCTCTGCAGTCAGATTCTGGCATCAAATAAACACATTAAAAAGATTTAATAAAAATTAATGAGTTTTCATAAAAAAATGACCCAAACCAGGAACTTCTCCATTTGAATTCAAATCAGGATAATAATTTACCGTCTAATCCGCTGGTCTGTGTGCTGTGATGAAGACTACCTCCTGCTGCTGTTGTGTTTGAATGATTCAGCCATCAACTCAGCTCATGAATAATTAACAGAACATGCATTCTGGGATAAATATTTCATGCTGCATGAAAGTGAGCTGACACAGTCAGTGGAGTTCAGCATTGTCCAGCTGACTCACAGAGATGATGGAAGGAGTGAAAGACGAGATGATGGAAGAAAAAAGGGATTTATCTGATCTTATTTGTTTTTTTCTGTTGTTATAGAAACCCGTATGAAAATAGGAGGCTTTAGCTTTGCTCCTCAGTTTCTCTTAAATACGTGAGCCAACATAAACGTGGCTTAATGAGAAACACAAAAGTGGAGCCGCTCTCTCAGCAGCATATTAGCAGAAACCCAACATCAACACATCAGATGTCAGACCAACATCTTATCCATCATGTTTTAGGTTTTCTCTTTGGTTTTCTGCTTGTGACAAATAGTCACTGAGGTTTAGGAAGCAGGTTTTCCAGATCAGATTTAGAGGAAAAACAGTTGGATATCAGCTCTCAGCATCTTTTCCTAAAATGCTTAAAAATAGTTTTTTCTATTTTAATTATTGAACTTGAATTCTAAACACGTTCAGAAGTTAGGAGGAAAATCTTATAAAATGAAAATGAAAAACAAAAGGCATTAACACATAAAGGGCTGGGTGATATGGATTTTTTTATATCTTGATATAGTTTTTTCCATATTGTGCGATAATTATATATATCACAAAATAAACCAAATAATTATATTTGCCAAATTTGAACTCTCTGCAATTCAAGAAAGAAATGTTTAACCATCAACAGGTTGTTTAGATTGATATATTTATTTCCTGTCATACTTTCAACATAAGAGATACTCTGAAATCTGAAAATTAATACAAAAACTTTCAAGTTTCAAAAGAGAACAATCGAACACTAAAGTGTTAGAATCTTGTTTTTTTAATCCATTAAATTTTTGGGAGTAAACTGATGTGAGAAAATACTTTCTTTGCATCGTTTCCATTTTGTTACGACAGAAATTGATGTAATAAATAATCATAGCAATGCAAGTAGTAGACATGAAGAGACTGAAGCCAAGAATATTGATTTATCAGAATCAGGCAATTAATAGAAACCATGCAGACAGGAAACTCTTCTAGAAAACAATCCCTAAGGTCAGGACTGAAACAAGCTGATGATAATAGCTTCACACATGCTGTTCACTATGGAAGCGTTTGTGACTCATAAGTCAAAATAAAAGTCAATATTGGAAATGCTTTTTCATTTTCACAATGTACCTGCATTACTTGTCTCTTAATTGAAATGAAAAAGCAATTATCCAAACGGCTATTTCTTATTCTTGTTCAACACTGCTTATATTGTAACTTAATTAAAATGATAAAAAAAATCAAAATTCAATTAGAAATATCAAATTTAAAAATTAAAATGCATAAACAGACATGCTTTTCATTTCCACAATGAAACTTCATTACTTGTCTCTGAAATAAAATGAAAAAGCAATTCTACATATGGCTTTTTTATTTTCTTCATCATCACCGCTCCTTCAGATGAGCGTAACCCTTCCGCTCTCCTTAGCTTGTTTACATTAAAAGTGGGGTCATCTGGACCCCAAAGATAGTGGAAGGTGAAGCAGAGGAGGAGGAGCACTGACGTCATCATGGGGCGTCCTTTAGAACTGCTAACTCAAACGGATTTATGAGACGTTTTTTGCTCGACAAGATGTGAAAATGAAAAAGCATTTCTGTTCATCCAATTTAATTTTCAAATTTGATATTTCTAATTGAATTTTGGTACAAATTTACCAAAGAACTTTTTGAAAATCAAATATCAAATGCCTTTTTCTTTGTCACTTTAATTATGTTACCGAATGAGCGGTGTTGAACAAGAAACTGAAAAAGTCGTTTGGAGAATAGCTTTTTTCATTTTAATTCAGAGACAATTAATGCAGTTATTGTGAAAATGAAAAAAGCATTTCCATTGCTGACTTTTATTTTGAATTATGAGTCACAAACGCTTCCATAGTTCACTGATATTAGAGAGAGTAATGTAACAGGAATACAAACATTTCAGTTCATATGGAGTCACTCCTGTTTGAATTATCAGGAAGATTTAAATCGCTATTCTCTTATTGATGAAAATGAAAATGGTCAAAAGTGCAGTCAGTGGAACACGACATTCCCAAACACACACTCACCATACAGTCAATTGAGAATAAAGAGACACTTATAACAGACGGTACACAGCTCCAGGTGTTCGTTCCTGTCGGGCTTTTAAGTGACTGCATGTTTCAGCCCATTGAGCACATTCTACTGAAATAAAAGATGTGCGTTTATGCAGGCAGTGGAAGAAATGAGCTGCTCTCGAAGAGCAGATGGAGAGATTGTCTTTGATTTGCACAGGCTTCGCTCAAACTCAGAAATATTCATTCCAGCCTTCAAATCTTGTTCCTGCAGCAAACATGTAAACCTCAAACTCAAAATACGGTGTGTTCATCGGTATATCTTACCTGACTGTTCCTAATGTGACAAAACACATATATTTTTAAATGATTGTGAAGTAAAATTGTGTTGTTAAACACCACGGGGCTTTTACAGTGCTCATCACGAGGGTCACGCCAAACGGAAAGAAAATGCTCATATTAGTAACTGACACAGGCAGATGAATTTCAGGGTTCTCTGCTACAGAATCTGTTTCACAGTCAGACTCTTGGCTGAGTGATTTGGCATAAATTGTCTGGTCCTTTTGTTCAGGCCTCTATTCACTCCAGCAGTAGCAGCTGTAAGGTTCCTTTTACTCTCAGTTCTTCTTTTTTTTTTTTCAAATGAATCCACATTATGCATGAAAATCCTTTATTACACATTATTTATGTTAAACATTTAAAAATACATCATTTTATGGCAACTGTCTCTGAATAATATTGACTTCCACTAAATACTTTATATATTTAGATCCCAGGAATGTTAAGAAATGTTTTCTGTGTGCAATCAGTCACAGTTTGTAACAGGCAGGCAGATGGGAAACAGTGGCAGGCTGCGTTTGACAAACTGGCAGGTAATCGGCCTGAATCTTGTGGTTACATGAATTTAATGTCAGGGAAGCGAAAAATGAGCATGGTGTCACAAACGGGCAGGCAGCTGGTTCCACGTGCAGCAGGTTTATTAGTTCAGACAGGAATAAGCATTGCTTAAAGTCCACAAAGCTAAATTAGGGTCAGACAGGCAGAGGTCAATCACAGGTCATCCAAGAAGAGAGTAGAGTAGGCAGAGTCCAGGCGAGGGTCAGGGCAGGCAGCAGGCTAACAGATGAAGCAGGGTCAGAAACAGAAAATCGCTCAGTGATGCAGGCAAGGTGGCACAAAACAATACTTCGCACAGAGTGTAGCCTGCTGAAATATTAGCTAAATGTCAAATTAGGCTACAAAAACAAAAACAAAAAAAACACCTAGGTTAGAAAAAACAGCTAGCATGTAGCTGAAAAAATAGCTAAACTTCAAAGTGGTCTAAAAAAACAGAAAACAAAAACCTTAATTAGCCAAAACAGTAAGAGTTTAAATATTAGCCTGACTCCAAAACAGCCTAAAAAAACAAAACAAAAAAAGTCTAAATTAGCCAAAACAGCTAGCATGTAGCTGAAATATTTGCTAAACTCCAAAGTAGCTTAAAATAGTCATAGCCAAAATAGTCCAAAATGCTAGCAGAATGCCATTTTTTAAAACTTTAAAACTGTAACTTTTTAACACAACTATGACTACTAAAAAAGGCAGGAATATTATTCCAGAATAAATCAACTTAAACCTTAAATAACTTTCAATATTTTACTCTTTAAAAACATATTTTTTGTCAAAATTATACAAGTTAGAAATAAGAACAAGATAACATCGGACCAATCAAATAAAATGATCTGGAGGGCCGGATCCGGCCCTCGGGCCTTGACTTTGACACGTGCTGTGTAACATGAAGTATTCAGTGATTGTTATGTGATGTGTCTTCCTGCCCTGATAAGTTCATTTCAAACATGACATGTTAGTTTATTTGTGTATATTTTCCAAGTAAAAGGAGGTAAAAATGAAATATTTAATTCTTTAATGCCACTGAGAACATTTTTATCAAAATAAGACTTCCTTATATCAGCTTCCAATATGAAAGTGGTTGGAAAATTTTTTTTAGGTAAAAATACTTTTTACTATGAATATGCATGTGTGTTAATGTGACTTTACTTTACACATCTTCATCTGGGATCTTCATGCTGCCTCTTTTTTATCTATATTTTTTACACTCTGACTCATTTCTAGTCTCAGGAGGTCTCTGCTCTTCCTTGTCTGAACCGGGTTATTTTTCAGTGTCTGCTCTGGTCTTTCACAGGTAGCCTGGTTGAGGGTCAGACCCTGTGTGTTCATCCAGCCGGTGATCCGTCCCCCGCTGTCCGAGTCACACAGAAAAGGATCTGATGAAGGACAGGAGAGAACGGACCACCTGCTATGGCGAGTGGTGAGTAACAGAGTCACTGCTTTTCCATAAACACGAAACACATTTATTCACCACAAAAGACTTCTGGACTTTGAGGCTGAAGTTGACGGTGAGTGTGTGTCGCTGCTGCAGCAGCTGAAGGCGCCGGCAGTCTGGGAGCCGAGCAGAACCATCTGAACGTCCCTATTTCGGATCATGGAGCGTGGGCCACAGCGATGAACAACCTGGGCATCATGCCTGTGGGCATCAGTGGACACCAGCTGGTCTCAGGTAAATCTGATCATCTTTCCTTAAGTTCCTTCAACAACTTTTATGAACAATTTTCACACTTAAACACCCACTCCAAGGATTTTTTTACATGTTCTCCCATAAGGAATAGGGGTGTAACAATTAATCAGTAAAATTATTTATTTTCCAAATTCCGATCCAACCGGATCGTTCTGTTTGAGGCATGTTGTTGATGGAATCAAATCAGCTGATCATTTGATAACTGATCTAGGAAAGAACCATTTGGATTCAAGCACTTTTAGTTAATTTAAAAACATGAATCCTTTCACAAGCATTTCTGTCCATGTCCTTTTTAATACCTATTTTTTGCGATTTAAATTATTTTATCATCACCAGGTGTTCATCTTGCACGTTAAAGCACCAACATCTTAAGCTGCAACAAGTTTGTGTTTGTCGATCTGTGTGTTCACACTCAACCACACTATGTGCTGTTATGAGGAACAGAAAAAGTGCAAAACATTTTTTTAACTGTTAATCACTTTTAGTCACATTTT
>NC_050520.1:13819934-13830574 GCF_002922805.2 Oryzias melastigma
TTCATCTTGCACGTTAAAGCACCAACATCTTAAGCTGCAACAAGTTTGTGTTTGTCGATCTGTGTGTGCACACTCAACCACACTATGTGCTGTTATGAGGAACAGAAAAAGTGCAAAACATTTTTATAACTGTTAATCACTTTTAGTCACATTTTTCTTTCCCTCTTTTTGTTCAAATTGGTATTAAATAAGCACAACATTAATCAGAACTCCCGCAATTTTATTTTGTTTGTTTTTTTGCAGATGAAAACTTATTTGCGTTTGTGGACTTTATTTTTTGAAAAGCATGAAATCGTCAGGCTGCAGCGTGAGTGTGCCGGCTACAAAACTGAGTTAACACAGAACTCGTTTTAGCCTTTACACCTTTTAACATTTTCATAAGCAACAATAAAAAATAAATACTATAGGAATGACTTGTTTTGTAAAATAAATGTGAGCGATAAAGCTTAGCTGCCATCTTTTTTTGAATTGGCTTTTTTTAAAATAGGAATGTGACCATCAGCATTTGATATCATGAATGTGAATATGATAGCATGAATGTCTTCAGTGTTATGTGGCAGAAGCGCTCTAAGCTAAAAGATATTTTGATGCCAAACAGTTGCAGTTCACTCTTCCTTCTGGACTCATTTATCCTTTTTTATTACAATAAATTCAAAATCCATTCAATCAACGCTCTCCGACGCTCCTTTATTCCTGTAGATTTCTCTTTCTTTCTCCGTTGTGGCTTCTCATCGTTCATCCGGGTGTGTTTTCTGTCTCCATATTTCTTGCTCTGTGTCCGTCTGTGACAGCTGCAACAGAGGTCTCAGTCACAGAAATGAAGCTGGCTCAGCCCACTTTGGTTCTGGGAAGCAGCTGTGTGTGATTATGATGAATCTGTGCTGCAGAGGTGTGTAGGTCATCGCAGACGCCAACCGAATGAGTTTTCCCGGGACCTGAGGAATTTCTGGATGCATCCCGACTGCCCAGATGTATTAGACATTATCCCTCCACATACTATGGACGTCGTTTAGTTTAATATGAGCTTGGGAGATTTTGGAAAAATAAAAGGCGTAGGAATGTCTCTGCTTTTTTCTCAAAATAAATAAATAAAAATAGGTGGTTTTATTAAACACACAAAAAGTCTCAATCCAGAAGAAAATCTCTCTTTAGCTGTGAAAAGGAGAAAATCTCATTGTGAAATTATAGTGTGGGAGAGCAGTGCTCTGTCACTGCAGGGAGGACAGCGTCAGCATTTTAGGGGCCAGTTTTCTCCATCTGGAGACCTGCAGCATTTCTACATTCACTGTTTCCAAATTCTTATTTTCTTTGCCAACATTTTTTTATTCACATGAATGGAATCAACACTTTTCTCTCCCTCCGAGGACCACACGAGTTCCCTAAAAAATTCAACTCCTTAAATGTGCCAGCTGAACAAACATTAGTTTTGATCACATAAAGCTGTCTAGTGTGGAAGTTAAAGCTGATTATCAGTCATTGGGATTGTTAGGATGGGCAGGACAAAACATTTGTGTGTAAAAGCTTATTAAACATTAAAGTGGAATTCAACTGGAAACATGACAGTCAAATCTGAACTAATCTAACCATTAACCAAAGCTAAACTGACACAAATGTAATAACAAAACAGATTAGTTAGAAAGTACTGATGAAACTAAACAGATCTTTATTTAACTGTTCAAAACAGATCAGAGAAATCAGAAGTAATAATCAGGTTTCCTCTTTACTGTTTGTGCATAAACGACTGGTTTTGTAATGGAAACTGCGTTCAAACGTAAGAATAAAGACTGCAGGAAAGAATTAAACAATTTTACCGTATTTTCCAGAGTGTAAGTAGCAGCAGCGGTTGTTAGTGGGAAACAACTGCTAGAGGGGAACCGGTTGTTAGTGGGAAAATAACGAACATATGACTTTATTTATGTTTTAAAAAATCATAAATAATCCAACATGAACTGATAACAGACCTGCTCCCGGTGCATGTTGGACTCCGGCAGGGCTGCCCTTTATCACCGGTTCTGTTTATAGTCTTTATGGACAGAATTTCTAGGTACAGACAGGGGCTGGAGGGTGTCTGGTTTGGGGACCACAGGATTGGGGACCTCTCTGCTCTTTGCAGATGATGTTGTTTTGTTGGCTCCATCAAGCCAGGACCTCCAGCATGTATTGGAGCGGTTTGCAGCCGAGTGTGAAGCGACTGGGATGAGGGTCAGCACTGCTAAATCTGAGGCCATGGTCTGGACCGGAGAAAGATAGTTTGCCCTCTCTCAGTGGGTGGAGTGCTCCTGCCTCAGGTGGAGGAGTTTAAATATCTTGGGGTCTTGTTCACGAGTGAGGGAAGATCGGAGCGTGAGCTCAACAGGCAGATTGGAGCGGCGTCTGTCGTTATGCAGTCACTGTGCCGGTCCGTTGTGGTGAAAAGAGAGCTGAGCCAGAAAGCAAAGCTCTCGATTTACCGGTCGATCTTGGTTCCAGTACTCACCTATGGTCATGAGCTTTGGGTCATGACCGAAAGAACGAGATCCCGACTACAAGCGGCTGAAATGAGTTTTCTCTGTAGAGTGGCTGGTCGCTCCCTTAGAGATAGGGTGAGAAGCTCGGTCACCAGGAGAGAGCTCGGAGTAGAGCCGCTTCTCCTCCACATCCAGAGGAGCCAGTTGAGGTGGCTCGGGCATCTGATCCGGATGCCTCCTGGACGCCTCCCTGGAGAGGTGTACCGGGCATGTCCCACTGGGCGGAGGCCCCGGGGAAGACCCAGGACACACTGGAGAGACTACGTCGGGGTCCCCCCAGAGGAGCTGGAGGAAGTGTCTGGGGAGAGGGAAGTCGGGACATCTTGTGGACATCATCCTTATTGTGGGAGTAATAAAGGATTTCTGATCTGATTTGCTTAGACTGCTGCCCCCACGACCTAAATCTGCATGAGCAGAAGAAGATGGATGGATAATTATGTTTATGTTGCAGTTTAAAAGTTTTAAAAATTGGCATTCTGCTAACTTTTTGGACTATTTTGGCATTTACTAATATTGTTTTAGGCTGTTCTGGAGTTTAACTAATATTTCAGCCACATTCTAGCTGTTTTGGCTATCTTAGGTTTTTTTTCTTAGTTTTTTAGGCTAATTTGCCATTTAACTAATATTTTAGCTATCACTAGCATCTTCAGCAGCTAAATTCAGCTTACAGCATTCACACTAACATTATTGCTGGTAGTGCTATTTATCTTGTTTGTAATTATGTTTAAAAGTTACAGTTTAAAGTTTAAAAAATGTAGTTTTATAGTGTTCAATAAATGTTTATCCTGTTTGACCTAAGATGTGTTTTGGACTTTGGCCCCTTGTGTGATGGAGTTTGACACTCCAGATTTAAACAGATTTATCCTCAAACACTGGAGTCCATGAGCAGCAGAGCTCTGAAACACAAATCCATGGTTTGAAGGGTGAACGTTTTCTTTTTTTAGCCTTTGTTCCTCAAACAAGATTAAAATCATCCTCAAAAGATCAAGCATGATCATCTTAGCATGTGTTTTGTGTCATGAAAAAGGCATTCAGGAATCACAGAAAGCTCAGTCACGATCAGAAATGTTTGTATGGTTTCTATGAGCAGCAGCACAAGTGAAAGCCTTTGCAGTGAACCAGAGCTGCATTTATCAATCCTCCACTCTGAGGAGCAAAGGAAACATTTATTTCTGAGAAGTTACTATGAAGGACATTTGTCCCGTCCTCGTGCGACAGCACCGCTCCCCTGTGATTTGAATCATTTTGTTCTTCAGCGCATTGTGGCTGCGTGGGCCGCGGGAGTGGAGGCATTTGTGCTGACGCTCGGCTCCACCCGCTCTCTTGTTATTGCAACAGTGAAGTCGGGAGCTAGCAAGGCTGCACCACTTTCCTACAGCGCGTCTGCTCTATTTTCACTCAGACAGGAGAAGCATCGCTCTGTTCTCCCCCTTTTTCCCTTGGAAAAAGTTCTTTCTCCTCTTGACCCTCATCAGGCCTGCTTTTTAACCTTTCATGCTTTCACCTGACCATTTTCATCATCCATCCATCCATTTTCTCAACCTGCTGTGCCTCTTTCAGGGTCACACGGTCTAACCCGGCTACTGTTGGTCACAGGCTTTTCATGAAAGTCCAAATATCTTTATTTTGTTTTCACATAATAATAAAGCCTTCGGCCTCCTTACACCTAACTTATTTTACCCATTATTACTTATGGACTTGTTTTTGCTCTTTACTTACCGTATTTTCCGGACTATAAGTCGCGGTTTTTTTCATAGATTGAATGTCCCTGCGACTTATACTCCAGTGCGACTTATATATGAATTTTTAATGATGAGATATGGACCGTAAGTCTAGAGTGCCCTCTTATGGTGATCTATGCAATTACTTTATTTACTTTAGTTATTCAGACGTGACACAGAGGACGAAGAATTTAACGGATTTAGTGATATGGAGTGAGATTGCGTGCAATTAATTACAGTAAAGATACAAAGTTGATGAGTTCTTGAGACTATAGTTAAAGAAAACTGTTATGTTGTATAAATGCTACACCTTTTCGTTTTTTTCATGATGCTAATATGTGAATATGTGTTGACATATATTCAGCCTGTTTTCTATTCACTTATGAATGTTATAACTTACCTTCCAGGATGATGTAATATCGTTTTTTTCAACCAGTTTGTAAAATAAATTACTTGAAAAAAATGCGACTTATACTCCAGTGCGACTTATATAGGGTTTTTACTTCTTCATTATGCATTTTTTGGCCCCTGCGACTTATACTCCGGTGCGACTTATAGTCCGAAAAATACGGTATATTACATTGGACTTAAAGGGTAACCAAACAGGGAAGTTGGAGGCTGACTCCACTCACAGCCGAAATTTAAAAAATCCAGTCAGAGGGGCGGGGCTTAGGGGGCAGACTGTTACCGTTACTGGAGCTGCAGATCATTATGTAAGACTACTGAAACTTACATGGTTTGACCAATCACAGAATTCAAGTGTAATACCTCGACTCAACCTTTAGGGGGCAACACAGACGGTTTTTGACAATATTCTCAAAAATTAAACAACTTTATTTTAATTTATCAAAAATTTGGCAATGACCAACAGTTAACACTTTTAAAACCCGTGTATAGAGGTCAACAGACAAAAAAAAGTTGATTTAGGGTTTGGTTATCCTTTAATGTTCTTTCTAAATTGATCCCATTAAAATAAGGAATAAAAATCTGCAGAACTTTCTACACAAAGACAAGTTTCCAAAGAAAAGTGCCAAAAAAAGCTTGTCACAATAAGCTTGTATTATAATTCCCAACTGAGGATAACTTGACTAAGATACCCTTAACCCTTTAACACCTGAGGCGTCGCTGGTGACGCTTAAACACAAAATCTTTAACACACTATAACTTTTCAACCGTTAATAAAGTCATTCCAGCAGATTGTGAAGGAGAAAAGTTGAATGATCGTATTAACGGTTGAAAAGTTACAGTAAATCAAAGAACATAAACACTGGAGCTCTGGTGTTAAGGGTTAAAATGTTTTTTGTTGATGTTTAGGAAAAACAAATGTCTTTAGATTTTTGCATCATTAATCCATCTGTTTGACAAAATTATCCCAGTAAGTTTTGAAAAACATTGTCTTTTCTAAAGATGGCATAAATCATCCATCAAACTTCTACTTTTCAGTGGAGATCAGCATCTAAAGTAGAACAAATCTACCAGCAGTCTCATAATCTAAGTCTATGCTTCTGTTCTTGTTGTGTCAAACAGACTCTCTGTGTATCCAGAGATTCGACCCCAGTCTGGGCCTCATCGCGCCCATAAACCCCATGATGGCAGGAATCAGCCTGGTACCACCTCCACCTGGTACTCCCTCCAGTTTGGTACCACCTCCACCCTCTGACATTCCAGTCATCAAGGAGATCATCCACTGCAAGAGCTGCACCCTCTTTCCTCAGAACCCAAGTAAGAACTCAAGCATTCAAACTGAACTCCCAGGGATAGACAACTCCAGGCCTCGAGGGTCGCTGTACCTTATTCATGACTTGTTCAGGTGTGTCCAGCCAATTAGAACATACCAGAGCAGGATATGTTGGAAAACATGCAGGAATACGACCCTTGAGGCCTGGATTAGGACCATTGACTGTATCTGAGAACTGGACCGATAGAGGATGATATCACCTTTGGCTTCAGATGCCACCATATTGGAGTCAGACCTCCTCAGTAAGCAATGATTGGTCCGAGTCGGTCTGACAAATGCTCTTGTTGGAAAGCCACACCCCTTCCACTGAAACCTGTCAATCAAATGTTTTGAATGTTTGACCTGAGACCACATGTTTCACTGAGACATCTGTTGGTCCATTTATAACTTTAATACATTTCAATAAAGAAAAAAAACATCCTGAAAAAAATTTGAAAGACCAAGAACACATAAGTAAAAATGGTTATCCTTGATGCAAGAATCATTATTCAGGTGGTACTTGCTGTTTGGAAAGGGGTGGGGTGGGGGGGGGGTCTCGCACTCGGTTGAGTCCTCATATACAGTCTATGGCCCAGAAGACCAGATCAGACCAGATGATTTCTTTTTCATTTTTAAACGGTCCTTTACCATGAAAAACAACTTTTTGAGGTTTTAAGTGTGTTATAATGTTCAATCTTCTCTATAAAGAACCCCAAAGTATTTTGATCTCTAAAAACCTGCACTCTCAATAGTGGCCCCTCCCATACCCGTTCTCACTTGCTGATGTCACAGATTGAGACATCCCCTTAGCAATGATCAGCAAAAACTTCCATTGCAGATGCAGAATGCCGTATATTTTCCAATTTTGTCTTGTCTACAGTAAATTCCAGCTTTAAATGCAGGGCTCCTTTAAGACCCCCCCTCCCCCGCCGCTGTGCAAACACCGAGTGTATTTGTGTTGTGAACCAGTGTAGCGATGGCCGGGCCGACTACAGGCAGATAGATGTATGTTAGAAGTTTGGATACTGTTTATTTTTCGTGGGACAAACACAGACACGCTGCTAAAAGGATGAACTCATGAAATACACAGCGGCAGGCGGAGCTTCAGGAATTGAGTCGTTTTACTTCTGGGTATGAAAAAACTCACAAAAATAACTAAATATTTCATAAATAATTCGATTTTTATTGTTCCAAATGTAATATATGATCATATTTATGGATATAGTTCACTCTGAAAGCCTTAAGAAAATCATGGTATGGCCCCTTTAAATCAATTTACTTCTTAGAATTGTAATAGCTCTAAAGAAACACTTTGGGTTCCAGACTTGCCCCCTCCATCCACCCGTGAGCGCCCCCCTGGCTGTAAGACCGTTTTTGTCGGAGGTTTGCCCGAAAATGCCACAGAGGAGATCATCAGGGAAGTGTTTGACCAGTGCGGGGAGATCATCGCCATCCGGAAGAGCAAGAAGAACTTCTGTCACATCCGCTTCAGTGAGGAGTTCATGGTGGACAAGGCCATCTACCTGTCAGGTGAGCAGGCTCGGTTTCCTTTCTCGGGACTGTTCGGAAGCAGCTGGTCATGTCTGACCTCTCGTCTGCGTCAGGATACCGAATGCGCATCGGATCCAGTACTGACAAGAAGGACTCTGGGAGGATCCACGTGGACTTTGCTCAAGCCAGAGATGATCTGTATGAGTGGGAGTGTAAACAGCGCTTCATGGCCAGAGAGGAGAGGCACCGCCGGAAGATCCACGAGGACCGCCTGCGGCCGCCATCCCCTCCTCCCATAGTGCACTACTCTGAGCATGAGGCAGCAATTTTGGCAGACAGACTGAAAGGTGAGGTCAAATCCATGTGAAAGCAAACAAACATCCTTTCATGGTTTCATTGGCACATCTGCACATGTCTGTCTCCATGCCAACGGCTAAATGTGAGCCAGCAAAGCTGCTGCAAAAGATTAAAACAACTAACGTTATCTTACCACGGATGCTCTAAAATCTCCACATGTGCACTCAACAAAAATATAAACGCAACACTTTTGTTTTTGCTCCCATTTTTCCTGAGATGGACTTAAAGATCTAAAGTTCATTCCAGATACACAATATGACCATTTCTCTCAAACATTGTTCACAAATCTGTCTAAATGTGTGATAGTGAACACTTCTGCTTTGCTGAGACAATCCGTCCCACCTCACAGGTGTGCCATACCAAGATGCTGATCTGACATCAAGATTAGTGCACAGGTGTGCCTTAGACTGTCCACAATAAAAGGCCACCCTGAAATGTGCAGTTTAGTCTCACAGCAAAATGTCACAGATGTCACAAGCACTGAGGGAGCGTTCAGTTGGCATGCCGACAGCAGGAATGTCAACCAGATCTGTTACTCGTGCTTTCAATGTTCATTTCTCCATCATAAGCCGTCTCTAATTTATTTTCAACATGTAAATATAATGGTTAAATACTTTGGGACCTAAAACTGAACCCTGAGAGACACCACATGCAATGCCCTGACATCTTGATTGGTATTCCCCTAGACTAAAAACTGTTGTCTATTAGTCACATAATTTTTAATCCAGTTCTGCGCTAACCCCCCCCCACCACCACCCTCCCCCCATCCCATAGCTTTCTAATTTTAATATTAGCACATAATGATTGATTGTATCAAAAGCTTTCTGGAGATCAATAAATAACCCAACAGAACTTTTTTTGTATCCATTGCATTTGAGATTTCCACCACAGCCTCTATCAGGGCCATTGTTATGGTTCTGAGCCCATACTGGCTATCGTTCGGTAGTTTGTGTTTATTTATTAATTTGTCCAATCTGTGTTTAAAACGTTTGTCTAAGATTTTTTAAAATTGATGGAGCAAAGAAATTGGTGTGAGGTGTTCATCACAACAAACTGGTATGTTGTTGAGCTAAAACGTGTAAAACTGTTAGAAGTGTGGAGTAGCAGAGGAAATGTTGTAGTTGTTCAGGACATGACTGATAGCTGTAAGACAGAGCTGAGATGATGGACTTCAAGGTGGAGGTTGGAGTGCACCAAGGATCAGCTTCGAGCTCCTCCTTGTTTGCTGTAGTGATGGACCGACTGACGGATGAGGTTAAACAGGAATCTTTGAGGATCATGATGTTTGCAGATGACACTGTGATCTATAGAGAGAACAGGGAGCAGGTGGAGGAACGTCTGGAACACGGAGAAATGAAGGTCACTCGCAACAAGACAGAGAATCTGTGTGTAAATGAGAGGAACTCAACAGAAACTGTGAGGTGACAGAGAGCAGAGTTGAAGAAGGTCAGGAGTCCTGAGCAAAGGCGGAAAGGCAAAGGACGGTCATTTAGCCAGCTGTCAATGCCAGAGGAGCCCAAACCAGCTGGATTCAGGTCAGAAAGAAAGAGGATTATTAGAAGACCACAAACACCACATCACACCAGAATATTCCAGATTTTCTCAATGAAAGTCACTTTGAAAGTGTGAGATGGTGAATATAACAGCAGTTAAGAGTATAATTCACATTCCTAATGAAATTGGACCAACGCTTCGTGAGGATCATTCAGATTCCTGCTCGCTGACAATAGCGTCTTTATGAATACAACTAAACATGGATTTGAGTTGTTGAACTGTGTGACTGTTATTTTCATTTTAACTTTCAAAGAGAAAATTAAACCTGTTCACAGTGAATTGACTGTATTTTTGCTTCATCTTGATCACTTTCCAACACTTACAGGAACCATGCTACAAAAACCGCCCCCCTAGAAAATTAGATAGAAATTCATAAATGTATTAAAATGTTAGTCAAATAAGCAAAGAATCTTCCAATGGGGTAAGAAAAATAGTCTTGCCAAGAATTCTTAGTTAAAGAAAAAATTGTAGTCAGAGACAGATTTTTTTTTTTTGCAAGACTATTTTCTTGAAATAAGGGTCTTTCTTAAGATTGTGTTTTTTCAGTGCATCAATTCACTTTGTTTTGGTGAAAGGAGCTTCTGTGCAGCATCAGAGCTGTTTACCAAGCTAATCTTTAATATCAAACATAAACAAGCATGTTTTCTCCTTGAATAAACCTCTTACGATCATTCTTCCCCTCATCCAGCAGAGGTAATGACTTCTATTCTTCCTACATTCATGCCTGTTCATTGTGCTCTGTAATATGACTGTAATCTGCTGCTGTGAATGAGCGAGGCTTTAGAGGAGCCAGAAAGAGAGTCTCCTTACAGGTCTGCTACTGAGCTCTGTTATCGTCTGAAGCTTTTGTGTCTTCAGGGTCTTCCAGTAAAAAACACAGCCGAGTGGCCCGTGGATCTGTGGATGACTGAGGCTGAATGCAGCCTGCAAGCTGTTGAGCTTTTTAGGAATGGTTGGAAATCTAACACAGAGGTCCAGTAAAGGTCTCATCAGTCACTATTTAGAGTGAAGTGGGTTAAAACAGGATTCCAGAGAGTGGGCTTTAGAAGAGACAGGAACCCAGAGTTTGCAACGATTTACACAGTTTGTTTGAAAGCACATGCTGCCCTTTGACACATGTGTCGCATGTGATTTAAGTGAACCTAAGGCTAAATGCAGTTGTTGTAATAAGAAGAATTTGTTGTTTTTTTGTGTATCTTAAGGCGTAATTGTAAAAACAGGAACGCTTTCAAGAATTATTCTTTTGACGGTTTTAAATTATTTTTATCTTTCAATCAATCAATCAATCAATCA
>NC_050520.1:13831490-13837232 GCF_002922805.2 Oryzias melastigma
GTTTTTTCCCTACAACTGAAACAACTGGTACTGAAAACTGACGTCTTGACACAAATTCACCTGTTTCCACAGATGACAATAAGTTCAATGAGGCCACAGCAGTGCTGTTCACTTGGATTGACCGGGGCGAAGTCAACCGCAGGACCGCCAATCACTTCTACTCCATGATCCAGTCCGCCAACAGCCACGTTCGGCGGCTGATGAGCGAGAAGGCTCAGCATGAGGAGGAGATGGAAATCGCCAAGGAGGCCTTCAAGAACGCCCTGATGGCCATTCTAACTCAATGTAAGAATCTTTCTTTAAACTCTACGATCACTCGTAGAGCTTTCAGACTGGATCTTCAGCATAATAACTGCAGACGATGCAGTTGTTCAGGTAAGAACAATGGCTTCCTGTTCACAGAGCTAGCATGTGAACAGGAAGTTTCATTGGTTTCATTATGTCGGACAGGAAAGCAAGTCTGGAGTCAGTTTGGGAGGCTGCAAGAGAAACAACTGTTCTGCAAATAGTTGGAGATAAAGGAGGATGTTGTGGTTTCATTTATTTTGTAACTTCAGTTGCATGAAACTGTGAGAATCATTTCTTCACAGCAGTTGGACTAGACCAGAGGTCTGCAACCTGCAGCTCCAGATCCACATGTGTCTCTTTTATCTCTCCATGGAGGCTCCAAATATAAAATAAGTCATGGAGACTGCTGACCCAGACATGTCGACCGTCAGAGTCAGCAGCTCCTGATAATGTCTGCTTAAACAAAACTACCTAAAGAAAACAAATAAACATAGCCTGAAAACTAAGACTACCAACAAAACCCAGCAGTGTAAGACTGCTGAGGACAAAGAGGGGAAAAAGAACAAAATAAAATTAAAGAAAAGAAAAAAATAGCATTTTCTTAAGTAAGAATGACTTAATTAGCATTTATTTAATATAGATTAGTTTAATGTTTAAATTGGAGGTTCACATAGATGATAAACTATGTAGGTTTTTACATCCTGTTGACCTGAAGACGTCTTGTTTGTTCAACTCTACCTCCAGAATGAACAGATTTTATATACAAAGCAAAACTTTGGTAAAAAGTTTGATCTTTTATGAGTTAAAAGCACATATTATCTTATGCTGAACAACATTAGTTACTAGCTGTCCAGAGCTGCACTGAGATGATCCTGTTTTGGACAGATCGTCTTTCATTTTGAAAAGAAATTATTTGTGCTTCTGTCAAACTTAAAAAACATGACATGATTCATATTTATTATTATAAAAAAGAAGGTCATGAATTAGGAAGACCATGCGGCTCCTTTTAGGTTTTGATCTGTAGAAAATGAGCCCAGATGGCTCTTTTACTGTTAAAGGTTGTCGACCTCTGGACTAGAACAAACCAAAGTAACAGAGACACGTGCTATAAACAGCCCTAAAGGTAAGAGCATGCTGATATTTAAATGTTTCCCTTTGCCTTTCCATTTCTAATGTAATTGCCTCTTCAATTACAATAAAGTCTTTGAATCTTAAATCTAGGGGTTCCTACAACAAACCATTGGTCTTCATATACTTTTTTTTCTGCCTCCTCTTCCACATCAACCAGAATCTTGTCCATGAAACTCATCTTTCCTGGTTATCTCCAACCTCAGCATCCTTTCACCATCATCCTCGCTGTTCTTCCTCTCAATGTGTCCAAACCATCTCCACCTGCTTCCCTGCATTTATCTTCCATGATCTGTTCCTCTGATGGATTCCTTCCTGATCTATCCTGGTCACTCCCAAAGCAAAAACTTTGACGTTTAATTCTTCCTTAGCAACAGCTCAAATCTCCGTCATCAGAAAAAGTCGTTTAAAGCAGCTGCTCCTTGTTAAACAAAGCCAGCCAGTTCATGATTTATGGTTGGAACTGATGAAGTATTGTCAGAATCATTATTGTGTTTGAGGCACATCAGCCATGCTGCATCAAATATCTCAGTCAGCCTAAAATCTGTCTTAAGCTGACCAAAGAAAAGGAGATTTCAGTGTCCTTGTTCAGATTTCTGCCTCCAGAAATATGATTGATAGATGAATATTTCTTAATGTAAAGAAAGTATTTTCTGTTTGACTTTTAATCCCTGTTAATTAGTAAAGTCAGAATGTCAGAATGTAGTAAAGTTGAACAAAGTTGTGAGCGTTCAGCACCAAAAAATGTACTTTTTCATTATTTGAGTCAGTAAGACCAAAACTTTATCTTTGGTGAAAAATAGTTCCTTGTTTCAGATGCTGAGCTCATTCGAGAGATCAGGAATACACTTTCCATCAAACTCATTTTCACAGGTGACCTTTGACCCTATATACCCTTTATATATAAAACTGATATGAAATTGTCACGTCATCTTGAGGGGCGGGGCACCTGTCAAAATGAGTTTGATAGTTGGTGTAGAGTCAAAGGGCACCTGTCAAAATGAGTTTGATGGATGGTGTATTCCTGATCTCTCTCATTTGATTTAATCTTGTTTTAATACTAGAATCTAATGAAGGACAGAGGCTGCACGATTCATCAAAAGTTTAATAAAATATTATCTTTTTTGTCTCTATTTTTAGTTAGTTTAAAGCTACTTATTATGCTTTACATCCACTTTGCGATTGACCCGATTAGTCGACTAATAAGAAAAAAAAATCGGTGATTAGTCGACTATTAAGATGATTGATTGTAGCAGGCCTACTGTTAGATAGCTCAGCCTCCTTTATTTCTGCTTCAGTAGAGGTCTTAAATTCTGCATGAGCAGCAAATCAAACTCTACAATGTGTTTATGTTTCTAAGGTTGCAACCATTCATTGTGAAGGATTTGTTACTTGATTCTTTTTAACTTTAAAATGAAAAGGAGGTTAACTTTTTGAATAAAGTCTACATAAAACTGACCTTTCAGTCTCCATCTTGACTCCAGCACACAGTGAGAATGTGAAACAGTGAAAAGAGTCGCTCTGCACCTCAGGGTGCAGTAGCAGATCACAGAGGTGCCGACCATAAGGCCATTTTCCCCCACATTCTCTTCAAAGTCTGCCTCAATGCAAGTCATTTGTTCTGGCAGTGTCTGGCTCAGTCTCCATGACAACGCTCACTCATCCATTGCAGCATCAGCTCTGTTATCTCCAGCTCTCTGTGTGATGGAGATTAGGTTGGCTGCAGAGAAGTTGTAGAGTCGGTGACAGCCATCTGACCTTTCCGCAGCCGAGCCGCAGACAAGCACAGCTGCTGTTACTGCATCTTATTTAATGCTGGTCTGGTTTAACAGTAACAGAAATGACTAAAATCTCTGTCTGCGTTCTAATCAAGTTTACTTATTAGACATGAATAAAAAGAATATCATCTCAGGTAATGTTTGACTGGAGTTTGATGATACATTAAAGTAATACAGCTATGTGTTCTATGGGCAGATTTGTTTGTCTTTTAGAATTGTTCATTTCTTTTTGTACAATCATGGCAGTCAGAAATGACTGATTGTCTCTGCACATGTGATAAATTGTTAGATGGTCACAAACTTTCAGATTCCTGAGATTCTCTGGTTTTGTTAGTGACTTCATGACAAATCAGAAGCGCAGTTTGTGATCATTTAGTCTGACTTTAGTGGAGTGACCCCAAAGTTTAAAAATCAATAACTAACTGAGTTCATCAGAGCTTTATCATTACTGAGACCAGTCTGAATAAAAAACACATTTTAAAGAGGAGCTTTAATCGGGTCTGGGTCTTTCAGTTTTTCTTGGATCCAAGAACAAATCCAGCAGTTGGAGTTGGGTTGTTTACATAGTTCAGATTTGTCTCTTTATGTTCGACTTTGGTTGTTAAATTTAGAATGTAGGTTATTGTTTAGTTGTCTGGTTTTCTTTTAAGCTTTTTTATTATTATTTCAATGGGTGCAGCGCTTCATTGTTACTTTCGTGGTTCAGCATTCCTACATTTTAGTCCTTCAAAACATTGTTTTGGGGGGTTGGAGTCTGTATACTGGGGGAGGTCATGAAGACAAATGATTTTACTTTAAAAGCCATAGAAATGATTTAAAAAGAAAGGCTTGTAAAATATCAGCAAGCTCTGAAGATCAGTAATGCATGTAATGTTAAATTAAAGGTGGTTTCACTGCAAAAAGCCAAATCTTGGATGACATTTAGATTAGCTTTAGTAAAAGAAGAATATTTTAATGCAGACATGAAAACCTGATTATTCAGTGTACGTGGCATCAGTTTACTATGAAGAGAACTTCTTTTGCAGGGCAGAAAGAGGAAGGTAAGTACAGCACTGTTTTGTCTGAAGATCCATTTGTTCAGTTGATTTTTGGCTCAGCTGATGTTTTCTATGAACAGATAACATGTATATTATAGCTGGAATAGCTGAGTAGAAGACACACACCAGACACGTTTTCAAAGGCAGCATTTTTAGACGGAATGGAATGAGATTCCTGCTGGATCACAGCTAGAGTTTTTCAGACATCCATTTATAAAAGCAACATTATGTGAGAATCACTCTCATTTGGTCCTATGGTTGCCATAGTGACTAGGAGGAGCTAAAGTCTCATCCTCACATATCAGTTTAAAAAACATGTGAAGAACTCATTTCATTCTGGATAAAAATGTCGCCTTTGTCGGTTGTGAAGGAACTGCAGCAAATGTAAGTATGAAGCTCTGGCCGGGAGAGAGACCTGCTCATGACAGGACACAGTTCACAGAAAACATTCTGGTTTCCTCATGGAACCATACGGATTTTTAACAGCTGATCCCTTTTGAACTTTCTTCCTTAAGATTAAAAGATGCGAAGGAGTCAGAACTCATTCTAGTCCCAATCGTTTACCGTGTTCAGCTTTCCTTTTTATTGTTTTACAACAATTTAATAACTCTGGATCAAGTGATTTTAGCTTCTGAATGACTGAACACTCCTGACCTGATCTAAAAAAGACATGGGATGACTGAGGAAGGCAGTGAATCACAAAGGTAATGTCCAAAATGCCTCTCCAACCCCTAACTACTAAAAAACTCTAAAGTGCAGGACTATCTACTGCCCTGGATTTTAAGGACAATTCGGACACGATGTTCACTACTTTTCTTTAGTTTTTCCACACGCCGGATATGACGTCACCGATTTCACAAGGTCACATGTTTGGATCAGTGGTCCCCAACCGTTTTTAGGCCCTGGACCGGTTTAAATTAGACTATATTTCTAAGTAACGGTCTGAGTGAAGCCAAAGTTAGCATTTTTAAGCTTCTAGATAATGGAAATTATTTTCGAAATAAAATGCGCTACAATAAATTTAGTTTAAAGCAGTCTAAAAAATATCAGTAGATAGTTTTTAATGAAGATGATGACAATTCAAGGAAACAAAGTTGTTGCTTTGTAGAGGCTGTTTGTGGTGAAGAGGCTGAGATGTTAGCATTGATTTGCAAACGGTTTTATTGAAGAGCAAGACAGTGTCAAAAAGGCAGGCAGTGGTCAAAAGTGCAGAGGCGAATAAATGAGAGTGGGTCAAAAACAAAGAATCAAACTAGGAGAACTGCTCAGACTGACAGATAAAGACCATCAAGACTTCACACTGGAGTTGAGGCTAGAGTGGGTATAAATGCTGGTGGTTCTGATGAAGATAATCAGCTCTGCATTGAGAAGACTGAAGTGGTGGCTGATGGGAGTTGTAGTGAGGATGGTGCTGTAGATCTTCGGTACTCAGGAGAGGGGTCCCTCTGGTGGTGGGAGGAGGGCATGGCTGAGTGAGTCCTGACAGTGTTTCTGATTGGAAAATATTCAAA
>NC_050520.1:13837383-13837486 GCF_002922805.2 Oryzias melastigma
TAATCTTCAGTTTAGCGCATGTGACCGTCCTGGAGGTTAGGGACCACAAAAATGTGCAGCCTCATTCCAGGCTTCTTTTTTTAAAATGACATAAAAACAATAT
>NC_050520.1:13837535-13850981 GCF_002922805.2 Oryzias melastigma
ATATATATATATATATATATATATATATATATACCTCAGAACGTCCTTTCAACATTTATCCAGACTCCAATTATCTTTCAAAAGATTGAACACATTTTTCTTAACATGAATCCTCATTCATTGGGTTTTGTTTTCTACACAAAGGAACATTTTTTGTGCAAAAGTTTTCAATGCAATTTGAGACATTTTTTTATCCACACTATATGCTGAGTGCGTTGATGAGGTCTCTCTCCTGTCTGCTGTGTGAGCCTCCAGTCAGTGCTTCAAAGCTTCATAAATGGCTTCTTCTGTTTTGACCTCCTCCTCTTCCTCCTCCCTGTTCACCCAAAAAGTCGAGCAGATCAGCGCCGTTTTCACCGCCGCCACCCGGCAAAAGGCATGGGACCATTTCACAAAAGCACAGCGCAAGAACATAGACATTTGGCGCAAGCAGTGTGAGGTTGGTATCCCCTTGATCGTTTCTCTGCTCCCTGTCCGGCCTGCTGCTTTCTTCTCTGCTGTCACCTGTGAGTCACAAGGAGAGAGCCGGCAGACAGACAGATATGACTGATCTGTAGCTTAAGGCTCTGCCCTCAGACAGACAGAAAGACACGCGTCTGCTCTGATCTGGGCCCTCTCTTCCTCCTTGCAACTCAAATGTCTCTTTGAAAGTTTAAAGTGCTGCGACATGGATTTTCAAAGTAAAGTGTCTATTTGTGTTAATATTTCAATAAGTGTGCCTGTCAGAAAGGCTCCAGCAACCCCTCTCTGCTGTAATGTATGAATGTATCTATAAAAATATCTATAAATCGTATTAGGCAGCTGATAGAAATAAACAAATGTGTATGTAATGCTTTCTGAAACCAGCCTTCACTTGTTTTTTGAGAAATAGCAACTCTTTCAAGTTTGATTCAAATTTAAAAGCAGAATATAATATAAATCAGTCACACCTCTACAGAGTTTTTTTTTTTAAAGTGCTTTTCAGTCACAGAAATAAAGCCAAGTTCATTCCACCCTCAGCGACCCCCGTCCAATGAAAACTCCATGTTATTGTACGCCTGAACTCCCAACACTTTTGCACCCAGAAGCCCAAAACACGCATATAAGCACATTTGCATGGACTTTTCATGTAAGGGCGGCCATTAAATGCACATTACAAGTTGAACTGAGTCCATCACTGATCAATCAGGGAGTCGGGTTTGGTAGTAATGCATGGGTGACGTCCTTTTTTATTCACAGAAATGCCAGCCGTTTGAAAAATAATCCTTTAGCTGAAATTAATAATATTTCTATAAGTCTTTTATACATTGGAATTGAGCTAGGAAGGAAAAAGGAAAAAGCCTGGAGCAAGATTAACAAGATTAACAAGATTAACACCAACTGTAAGTGGCAGACATGCGCTTGAGGTAGAAAGTAGAAGAAGAAGCCTCTCCCTGCTTGCCCAGTGTGAGGACTATGGGCAAAAAAGGAGAACGCCACATGCTTACTTTTGTGTGAAAACCAAAACGTAAAACCATAAAAGATTATTTTTGTGCTAGTTTTTTTTTGATAAAAAGGTTTTAAAAAAAAGTGTATTTCAAACTAATACATTTTTCTGTTATATATTAAAGGGTAACCAAACCCTAAATCAACTTTTTTATCTGTTGACCTCTATAAATGGGGCTTTAAATGTGCTGTCTGTTGTTCATTGCCAAATTAAAATAAAATTGTTTAATTCTTGAAAATATCGTCAAAACCCGTCTGTGTGCTGCCCCCTAAAGGTTGAATTGAGTTATTGCAATTGAATTTTGTCATTGGTCAAACCATGTAAGTTTCAGAAGTCTGATGTCATGATCTGCAGCTCCAGTAATGATAACAGTCCCGCCCCCAAGCCCCGCCCCTCTGACTAGATTTTTACATTTCAGCTGTGGGTGGAGTCAACCTCCAACTTCCCTGTTTGGTTACCCTTTAACTAGTGATGCACAATATTGACTTTTTGCCACCGATATCTGATAATTTTCCGGCCTCGAGCAGCCAATACCGATTATCAACCAGCATTTTTTTTTTTTTTTTATATTTAAGAAAAAAACAGTTGCAAGGGCAAATTAAAAGAGTATTATGTAATACAACGAATTTGCTGAATTTGTTTTACCTGCAAATAAATTTAACAACAGGTAGTAGAAACACTATGAGCTTTTTCAGTCTGCTATACATCTGTAAATACAGAAAGTTCATTTCAATGATCAGAACAAATGTTAAGACCAACTTAAACACCAATGTAACAAGGACATTTTTTCCTTCAAATAATGACCGATATACAGTAATAAAGGACAAAATAATACTTTAATCCCAAAGTATAAAAAGTACTGCTTTGTTTTAAACTACTGTGCAAAATAAATTGTTGTTCATAGAAATGCAATACACAACAAGCAGTTTTATTATTATAATCTTTATCTTTAATCTGATCTGTGCGTGTTCTACAAACATCCTAAGCCTTTACACACAGCGGACATGCACGCACATCCCACCGCCGTGAACCAGCACATCTGCAGCCACGCTTTGACTGTTGACGGCATCATGCAGATCAGCCAAACAGAGCTGAGGAACCTGAACACGCTGAGTTTACCTTTCATCTCACCTGTGGGCATGAAGAGGATTTTTGTTTGTAATCAGAACAGTCAGAACATGACCCATCCCTGTGGAGGTCAGGTGTTCACAATGCTTGGTTAAAAAGAGGTAAGACATGTCGGGTATTAACGAGTAAGTCTGCAGAGAAAAACAGCGTCTTGATTAAAGTCCTGTAGCGGCTTGTGATTGTGGTAAGTTTCTGTGCGTCTATGCTGATTCATGCTTCTAAAAGTGTAAAATATCTGCAAACAAAATGTAAAATAAATACAATTCTTAAAGCGATGCATTTTTATTATGCCACCAATAACCATTTTTAATTTGAAATTTGATTCATACAACATGAATAACATGAAGTCACAGAGTAGTTAAGGTCAAACATAGAAAAGATGATTTCTGCTTATTGAAAGATCCCCCCAGAGTGGATTTTGTGGATTTTGTGGTGCTGCTTGTGAAAGTGCAGGAGCAGAGAAAACTGCAGCAGTTTTCCTGCTTTCTTTTAAAACTGATGCATCGTCCTCACTGTCAGCAGCTGCAAACCACTGACTGCTGCTTTCACTTCTGCTCTGACAGAGGAAGGCTCGAATAGGACTGGGGTTAAAATGTTTGATTAAATCAAATGTATCTTTATATTGATAAACAAAAAAAGCCTCTTTTTGGGGGGCAAACATTTCTGTCAGTTTCTAATGTAAGAATTCATAATTTAGTGTATTAAAAGATCCCTTTTATTCAGTTTATATTAGCATCTGGTATTTAAAAAAAAACTGTTTTTCTTTACTAAACAAAATAGTTCTAAATGCAAATAAACCCATATTTATTCAAAGTGTGTCAAAGCGTAAATTTAATAGAAATTTGGCAGAAAATCTGATTGTTTCAGCGTTCAGACAGAAGACACAGCCTGAACCCAGAGAGAAGGGAGGTGACGTTCATCAGTCACAAAGTTCATGAGGTGTCCAGCTAACTCCATGTCTTCTCACATTAAAGGAGAGGAAGCATTTCAGGCTTTTATGTTGCTCTGGTGCGTTTGTTAAACCAGAAAAATGAGCAGAAACCAATACAAATGATTAAAGTCCATTCTCCAGAAGGAGAATTAACAGTAACAGTAATTAACAGTTTTATTAGCATTTATTAGCAAAATAAATTTATAGTAAATAAATAGATTTATTAGCTAAATGATTTTGACTACATTTAATAATTATTTCCTTCTTTCTAGATTCTAGCTCTTAAAAAAATCTCAACTGTGCTGCTAGAGAAAAGTTTGGAAAGGTGTGGAGCAAAGAGAAGTTACTCTAAACATGCTAGAGTATCTTGAATGTCTACAAACAAGGTTTTAATGTTTGTGCAGAAACCCCTGAATCAGAGAAAGTCTCTTCAGTCTGTAATAAACAGTAAATGTTTCTAAATTCAGAACACAAAATGTCACTTTACTCTGGAAACTGTGCAGCAGCAGCAGCCAAAGCTTGGTTTGATTTCGAGTTTCATGCGTCTTTTCCTGAGGAGACATTTGTAAGAGGCCTGATCGTCTCAGAGGTCACCTGTGCAGGTAAAAGGATAATGCAGCCTTCAGGAGAACTCCCACACTCTGCTTTGTGCTGCAGCATCTTCAATGCATGTACTTTATGATTCTGATCTTTGCAAAGAGAACAAGCAAATGACCTGAGGTGAACCCAACAACGACCAAGCTGCATTTTTTATTCAGTAAAAATGTTCATCAAGTTTAGTGATAATCATAATCATCATGTACATTTATCAGTAGGTAAAAGACTGTCTAAAATGAAGCCAAAAACAAAAGCTCCTCTCAGAAGAGACGGATGCTGTTAAAGATGTCAATGTGGAGTTAAGTCATTTTCTGCTGTTTGCTGAACGGCTCATGTAACGCCTGATGAACATCAGGACGGTGTTCCTCTACGTTTGCGTTAAAGAAGCTCAGCTGGTGTGCAGATGGTAACGTTTGTGTATTTGTTGAACTCCATGAAGAGACAATCTTATTACCTAAAGACTTTAGGCACAAAGCAGTGCATCATTAGTGTGTATTTGGTGTGTGTGTGTGTGTGTTTGTGATGCTGCAGGAGCTGAGAAATGCCCACAGTGAAGACATCATGGGCATCAGGCGGGAAGAGGAAATGGAGATGTCAGACGATGACTCGGATGAAATTCCCTGCAAGAGGATGCGAGTCGAGGAAAACGGTATGCTAACAATTAAAGTCCTCCTGTTTTAGAGTTTTTAACATGTACTTGTGTCATTTTTCTTCTGAAAGAGAACAAATGTAATAAGAAATCATTTAGTTTTTACATTTCCGAGTATTTCTCCTTTTAAATCAATCAAAGTGTCTTGGACAGACTCTGTTTGAATGAATGATCTTCTTTCCATCAACAGCTCTGCTGCACATGCACTAAACCCTCATCTGTTCCTAGTGTCTAGTTCAGGTTCTGGAGAAGAGAAGATGGTATCTTCACATTGACTGCAGTCAAATGAGCCGCCGTTCACATTTCTGTGGTCAAATCAGCATCACTGGATTTTTGGTGTGAGTTTCATCCAATACTTACGGTAGCAGGACTGAGAACGCTGGAAAATCTCCACCAGACTCCACGGAGCTTCTTGATGTGACCACGGAAATGTGAACGGCGGCTCATTTGACTGCAGTTGGAAAGGATTGTAAATCAATGAAAGAGCATTTTGATGTTAGCTTTGATTATTTTATCAAGAACTCTGAGAAACCAATGATTGAATGTATTGATCACAGTTAATAAACATTGGAGAATTAGCTAAAAGAGTCTTTGGTGAACTGGAAGGAGAAAGAATCAGGATTTTGGAGGAAGTTCTGTCCATGAAGATCTTCACTTCCTCGTCCAGCTGACATCCGGATCAGAGCCATACGGCTGGACATTACCCAGATTGATGGATGTTTTTATGGAGCAGCGGTGAAGATTTACGCCAGTGAGACACGGAGGGGGATTATCAGGGGCAGAGCTCCAAAAGCCACGCCCCCTCAGAGGAGATTTTGGAAACAGAGGCTTCAGATCAACATGAAAAATGTCTTTTAAGACACTGAGATTGTGAGACTTTGATTAGAAACTTCATAAACATAATTAAAACACTACTGGGAACAGTTTTTGTAAAAAAAAAATTGGCATAGGGGAATTAAAAAAAAAAAGGAAAATCAATTTTTGAGCTGCTCTCACAATATAGAACTTTGTGTACACCTAGAGCAGACTGCATATATTAGAAATGATTGATATTATGTTGCCTGGTCAATGAATTATATTTTACCTTTTGACTCTGTTATCCTGTTCAGTGACTATAGACAGAGAGAACAGGAGCCTTCACTACTGTCTCCTCCCTCCTCTACTCCTGCAGGAGTCTGTGATCAGACTCAGGCCTCTCTGAAGGAGGAGAACGACTCCCTGCGCTGGCAGCTGGACGCCTACAGAAATGAAGTGGACCTTCTGAGAAAGGAGCAGAGCCGAAACAGCCGGCCGGACGAGGAGCACTCACAGACTCAGGAGTGTCAGCTCCAGCTGCTGCAGCAGAGCATGCACAGCATGCAGCAGGTGGGCCTCTCCGTGTCTGCTTCAGCTCTGGGATTCTTTTCTGCTTCTTTGCATTATTTATATTTTCATCATTCGATCAAACAATATTTAAAACATGAAAATACTTAAAGCCCCACTCTGATCATCTTTTTGTCTATTTTCAAAGCGTTCCCAGTGGACTTTTAGCTATAATGATGATGAGGTTTTTAGCCAAAATTTTTTAATTTCTGTTGTTTACAAGGAGATATTTTTTGCAGATTGGCAGAGGTACATTAGAAATCCACCTCTGAGTTGTGGGCGGGACTGTTGATGCAAACTAAGCCTGCTCTCATTTCCCATCATCCCTTTGTTTACGCTTTCTCCCACTAGCTTACAGCCCCTCACACCTCCAGCATAATATTAGCAGTGCAACAAAAATGGTGATCAATAACAGAGCTATCTAGCCATAAATTTAGATCCAGATTGGAGCTCAGACCAGGAACATGAAGACGTTCACAGATCTATTAGAGTGGTCCTCTGATTGTAGTTTGTCAAACTGCATTTTTTCGTCTTCCCCTGATTCACAAGAGTTTGAATAAAGAAATGCTCAGAGATGCAATTTTGATCATAAATTCCTCCATCATGAGAACAATGCTACAAGAACACTAAAAAAAAAAAAACCACTATATTCTTTGAGTTTGTTCTCACGGATATGTGATCCTAAAACAAACAACTAAATTTGGCAGGGAAATAGAAAGTGAAAACATTTGAGACTAAAATGATTCATGAAGATAGAGAATAGACAATGAAACTGGGGAAATACCGTTTTTACAACTGTATCAACTCAACACAAAACAGGTTTAAGACAAAAAACAGAGAAAGTTTCAGAAAAAGTAAAAAACAAACGTAACTATAAGAAAGCAAAAACTGAAAATATGACAAAAACATTTTGTTAAAAAAGTGTAGTCGTTTCTAACTTTGTTGTTCCTAAACAAATTTTACACAAACAACGTCCTTCTTTCAGGACGTTCACTTGATAATCAAGACTCATTATTGACTGTTTTTGTCCTTCAAAGCAGTGGTCCTAAACCCCAGGGCCGCGGACCGACACCGGTCCGTGGGTCGCTCGGTACCAGACCGCCGACATAAAAATGAATAAATGCGCTAACTTTGAATATTTCTGTTTCACTTATATTCTGATCCTGAAGGAATGACTTGACTCAGAATGAAATGACTCCGACCAGCTCTGAGGTCTCCGGTAAAGGACCGCCTCTTTTATTCAGTTTTCTAGGAAGATCTGATTTACAATTAAGGAAGTGAGTCTAAGGTTTGCACAACAATGGTTAGTACACATGCTTTTTAGTTGCATAAACTGTTTTTGTAAACAAAGACAACAGTGGTTACTGATAAGTTATGTTTGCACAGTTGACACTTTGAGTAATCCTAACACTCCAGATGTTTCCGCTGGACTTCCATTCACAAGACAACAAGTAAGAACGTCCCAGAATGGACTCCTTCAAACGTTTCACACAAAACTCAAGCATAAAGAAAAGTAAAACAGCGGTTAAGATTATAATAAAGTATTTATTTTCCTTAACAACTAACTAGACTGCTAAGCTAGTAGGTCAATGGTAAATACAAAAAACAAACAATAAACAATTTGAAAGTTTATTTGGGGAGAAAATATTAAAAGAGTATCCGTCTAAAACACGGCGACAGACTCTCGACTGTTTCACACACGAAGATAATAAAGTTGGAGAGACGGTGGATTTATATTATATTTAGAAAATACCAGTTTTATGATGGTTGCGTCATTTTTTTTTACTCTATTTATTTGTCACACCTCAAAAGTTGGATGTAGCTGAAGCTAGCGCCCGGATGTTAGCCTCCACTTTGACATATAAGGGAAAATCTTCATCACAAAGTTCAAACATTTTACAGAGAATGAAGATTCAATCAAATAAAGTTGCTGATTTGTGGAAACTTGTACAAAGGACATTTGAGAATTTTCCTACAGCAAGTCTGAATTAGGTCAACTTTAGCACAGAAAATGTTTCTTTGTGTTGAAAAAATACACTATAAATGAGGATTTATGAAAGCACAAAATATGATCAATCTTTTTGCCCTGAAAGATAATCTGAGCCTGGATTGAGGGTTAAAAAGACATTCTATGGGGTCAAATCATAATGTTTCAAATTAGAAACGACTTCTACAAATCAACAACTTTGTTTTATTGAAACTTTATTTGCATAAAAAAAAATCTACTATAGAGCGGAAACTTAAGAAGGCCAACTTCGGACCGGTCTTCAAAAGTATTGTTCAGTTTAAGCCGGTCTGTGGTCTGATAAATGTTGGGGAACTCTGCTTTAAAGAGTTACTTCAGCTGCCGGTCTTTAAAATTGTATGAGAACAAACAAGCGTCTGTTCTCGAGCAAACAAACCAACAACTTTTTGTGGACTCTGTGATTCACGTCATCCTTCGCTCCTCTGGTTTGGTAGAACAGCACAGAAAGCTTTGTCGGAGCGCGGCGCTCATTGACACGAGTTAGGCTTGATTGGACTTGACTTCCTGTCTGTCCCCATCTGAAGTGACAGCGCTGACGGACCAACACCCGCAGGAAAGGCCGCACAAACACACACAGAAAGCCTACACTGTTGTGAAAGTGTTGCTAACTTCTCACAGTATGAGGGAAACGTCACATTTCATTTGTCAGCTGCAGTTTTTCCATCTCTAGAACACAGAAACAGTGAGAGCTTCTATACATTTATCCCTCTCTTTTTAAAGTAAATGACACAAGAAATGACAAAACATCAAACTCATGTTAAGTTAGAGTGAAACCTAACATTTACTCCTACTAAACGACTGCTTTAAACCTTTTGAACATTAGTGAAAGTTGCTTTCATTTTCTTTAAAACAGAAATACTTCATGATTCTGACTCCTTTATACTGTATTAATCATGCGTACTGCTTATGTCAAGGGTATCAAACTCCAGGGGCCAAAATCCAAAACACACCTTAGGTCACGGGCCGAACAGGATAAACATTTATTGAATCTCTAATACTACATTTTTAAAATTTTAAAACTGTAGTGTGAATCCTGTAAGCTGAAGATGCTGAAAGTGATATCTAAAATCACTGAAGCTAATAGCTGAAAACGCTGAAGTTGATAGCCACTAAAATATTAGCTAAATGCCAAATTAGCTTAAAAAAATAGGGGAAAAAAACTTAGGTTAGCCAAAACAGCTTGAATTTAACTGAAGACATAGCTAAACTACAACGTTTCTTAAAAAAGGAAAAAAGCTTAAATTAGCCAAAACAGCTAGCATGTAAATGTTAACCTAAATCCAAAACAGCCTAAAAAACTCAAAAAGAAAATCCTAAATTAGCCAAAACAGAAATGTCATTTTAAGTTTAACCCTTTAACTTTTGTTCTGTAGTGTGTAGTTGTTCAATAATTTTTTTTTAAGTTTAACCCTTTAACACTGGAGCTCCAGTGTTTATGTTATTTGGTTTTCTTTTTAACCATTAACATGTCGAAAAGTTACAGTGATGCCACTGCTCCAAGTGTTAAAGAGCTAATCTTCTTTATTTATGTCTCACATAACCAGAAAAGACTACGAGAACATGTTATTAAACAATTTTTATAGGAGTGGGTCTTTAACCCAGAGAACATTTCAATGTGGGCCTCATATGGTTTATCTTTGGGCTGAATTAGTGGGCCCCAGGTGGGTTTGTCCACGGCTTCCATGGTAGCCCCATCAGTGTTTGCCCTCACTGACTGGAGTGGGCACTCAGTAGTCTGACTCACTGGGCAGTGGAGCTCGCTAATTCGCTACGCTGCCCACCAGGCAGCTTGTTGGCCATCTACACTTTCCACTGGGCGGCTGGTTAGCGTAGGGACCCAGACCACTGAGTCTCTACCTACGCCAGTGTGGGCAAACACAGATGGAGCCTCCATGGAACCCATGGACAAACCCACCTGGGGCCCACCAAAAGGTAAACCATATGAGGCCCTGATTGAAATGTTCGCTGGGTAAAACACCTGTTTTGATATCAGTCTCATTCAACTCTGCACTCTGTTTTCTTAAAAATCTTTTCATTTTTGCAAACCCAAAACTTTCTAACTGGAATTTGGTTTTTACTCTGAAATTTTCTGTCTTCTCTTCTTCCAGCAACTCTTGAACCTGCAGGAGAAGCTGTCGAGTAAAGAAGCCGAGCTGGAGCAGGCCAGAGAGGAGCACCGTCACCTGGAGGGGGAGGTGCTCTCCCTCAGAGACAAGGTGAGCTCCCCCTGCAGGGAACACCCCATCTCAACAGCCACTATAGCCGTGAGTCTACTGAGCGGTTCAGTCTGGTACGGTCCAGTCAATTCGATTACATTTAGCTTAATTTATTCTGGAATAGCATTCCTGCCTTTTTATTATTCATAATTATGTTAAAAAGTTATGGTTTTAAAGTTTCAAAATGTGGCATTCTGTTAGCTTTTTGAACTATTTTGGTATTTTAAAAAAAATGAAAAGAATGGGATTCATCATTCAAAGATGGCCGACGCAGCTGCTCTCTGCATGGATGTCTGCTTTCAATCCTGGTAAAATCACTAAAACTTTATGTAATCATCCCAAAATCAAGTTACTGAACCTTATGCAGCTCAGTTCTACTATCTATTTTTTGGACATTTTTGATAAAAAGTGTTTTTTTTTTTAAAGATAAAGCTTCACGTGTCTAATAGTGTTTTACAGAAAACTTCATCTTGTTTGTTTTTAAGGGTAAAAGTGTTTAAATGATGAAGAAAGCTGATATAGAGTTTAGTTGTTGTCAAGAAGCAGTTTGGCCTCTGCTCATTCTGTATTCTGAAATCATACATTTAATTTGATATTACATTTAAACCTCATCTGATTTTTTTGTAGGTTACAAATCTTTATTTAATACTTACTGTTTGATCAAAAATGTTAAAGGGGTCATACCATGATTTTCTTAAGCCTCTCAGAGTGAACTATATCCATATATTTGATCAAATATTACATCTGGAACACTATTCAATTCAGTTTTATTTATATAGCCCAAAATCACAAATCAATTGCCTCATTGGGATTCATTCAAGATACTTTACAGAAGCAGAAAGTCGGTCATAAAACACGAACAGTAGCTAATTGCTAAACTAAACAGTCTAAATAAAACATCCCTGTCCTTAGACCCTCCCTCCCGGTAAGGAAAAACTCCTAAAAAAAATCCTGATTCAGGAAAAAAAAGAAGAAACCAACACAAAAAAACAATTTATGAAATAGTAGTTATTTTTCGTGAGTTTTTTCCTGCTTGGAGGTAAAACAGCTCGATTCCTGGAGCTCCGCCTGTCTTTTTTCAAAGATAGATGCACACATACCATATATCTGCCTTTCGTAGCCCTGCCCATTGTTACACTGGTTCACAACACAATAAAACTCAGACATCCCCCAGAAAACACCTGAGCGGGCCTGAGCTCATCTATTCTGATAAACTTGTGCTGAATGTCTTCATCTCTGCAGCTGCTGTGCGGTAAAGGAGACGCCATAGAATCAACCAACGGGGATCTCCTTGAACAGGTAACGGCTTGTGTAAATAAATGCATACATGTATTCCTGGTCAGATCTTACATCATATAACAGCATTGGGTCTGAAAAGCCACTTCTGCATGCAGTCTGCAGAGTTTAGTCTGTTGTTCCACATGTCATTCAAGATGAAGACGATTACGTTTCTCCAGTGGGTTCTGTTTGTGACAGTTAACCTAATGGAATGGTTTCTTCTTCCTGTAAATGAAGTGATTTGTCTACATTTTGTTGCTTTAAGATACGATAATTCAAAAAGAACAAAAAACAACTGTATTTTAAAGTCTTGTGTCCACAGCTTGACTCAGTTTGACATCATGTTTCCCTGATTCAGTTCATTCTGCCGTGTTGAAGCAGCAGACCTCTCTGCTTGTGTTTGTGTGGCAGGGCATGAACGGCGGCGTTCCTGCGCTCTTCCTCAGCAGAGACAGACGGTCGGAGTTCATGAGAGGAGGAGTCGCATCGGAAAAAGAGGCTCTGCTTCTAGGTAAAAACTAGGTTTACTTTTGGGGGGTTTGTTGTATTTCCAGAATGAATTAAAGATTGAATTTAATGTATTTATTAAATAAGGACAGATATAAAAACATGGACGTACTGTGAACACAGGTATCACTGCACGCAAAAAAGAAACACGGTAGCTGCCTGGAATGTGTTAAAAAAAAAGTATTTATTTGATTTTAATTCTCAAAAATTACATAATAATCACTTAAAAAAATTTAACATAAGAAGACTTTTCCTTAGCTCCAACCTTTGCAATGGAAGGTTGCTGCGCTAACGTTTAGTTTGCATTGAATGGCATGGTAGATGTTCTGACAGGCATTTCCAGTGTTTGAGGTTTGAAGGATTAAAAGTTTCCATTGTTAAAAGGAATAGAGGAAAAGGTTTAAACAGGAAAAAGGTCAATTTTTCTTTCCCGACCAAAAACAATAGTATTTTTTGACCGAAAAGGGGGGCAGGGGGGTGAATTTCCTAGCAATTGAATATACATTTTCAGGGATTTTACAGGGATTAATTGGTTCAAAAAGAACTGTGCTCACCTTATCAGATAAAACCGAATTAGGTCTTCTATATCTTGTTTCAGATCTCAGATCTCTAAAAAGAATGAACAAGAGATGTCTAGTTCTGCCAGGGTGGGTGGTATTACTTAACAGAAGCTCCACTGTTTATGCTCTTTAATTTGTAGTAACTTTTCAACTGTTAACATAATAATTCCAGTAGATTGTGAAGGAGAAAAGCTTTTTCTTTGTGTTTAAGCGTCACCGACAACGCCTTAGGTGCCTCTTGCATCCTCTTGCATCCTCTCCTCTTTCTTTTGTGATGAAAAAGAAAGAATTAGCCTTCAAAATGTCATGGAACCAGTCATTTCATAAACCATTTTCCCTAATTTTCCTAATATAATCAGATGGAAAAAAACAGACAATAAAATGTTCTTTGTGTGACAGAATAAAAAGAGCTGCTGCTCCATCATGTCCCTGGTAAATTAATTCAATTGAAATGAATTTAAAGTATTCCCCTGGTTTCCACAGGTGTGAGTTATGGACAGCAGCTACAGATGTTTTAAGCTCACATGCAGCAGAATAGAGAGGAGCGGGGAGTCATCTGTATTTGTGCACAGCAGAGCCAGCAGCAGGACATTTATCTCTCTTAGAGGCGCCAAGAAAATCCAGATATGAGGCAGAGAGAAGGAACGCTCCTTTGTCTTCCTGCTGCTGCTGGATTTATGTTTTTTATCCAGCTCTAGTAAAACATGGACGACTGAGTTTTTTATAC
>NC_050520.1:13852233-13871654 GCF_002922805.2 Oryzias melastigma
AGTCTAATGCTTTAAACCATTTTATTGGAGGTTGTGTTGGAATCATGGAGAATAGATAATTAACTTTTGGCAAAATGTTCATTTTAATGTAATCTATCTAATCCTGTTCATATAAGTAATTTACTCTGGACTCTGAATTTGGTTCATGGATGTCACATGACCCGGCTGTGTTCTCAGACGTTCCTGATGTGTGTTCCTGTTACATGCGCTGACTATGGAAGTCATCTAAGCCTCAAAAAACATCAATACGTCTGAAAACAGCAGTTATGTCAGGAGTCAGAGCTCTGTTTTTACCTCTGGTCACTGGTGGGTTCATCTCCAGAGAATTATCTCACTGCATCTCCCAGGTTCTTGGTTATGCTGGTACTATTAGAGCGCTAACCACTGCACGGTGGCGCAGTGGTTAGCGCTCTCGCCTCACAGCGAGAAGGCCCCGGTTCGACTCCCGGCTGGGACCTTTCTGTGTGGAGTTTGCATGTTCTCCCCGTGCATGCGTGGGTTTTCACCGGGGACTCCGGCTTCCTCCCACCATCCAAAAACATGCTTCATAGGTTAATTGGTGACTCTAAATTGTCCCTAGGTGTGAATGTGAGAGTGAATATGTGTGATTGAGGCCCTGAGACAGACTGGCGACCTGTCCAGGGTGTACCCCACCTTCGCCCTTCAGTAGCCGGGATAGGCTCCGGCACCCCCGCAACCCCGAAAGGGAAGAAGCGGTTAAGAAGATGGATGGATGAATTTTAAAGACAGTTCCAGTCACTGTTTTGTTGGCTCATAATAAGAACTTCTCTGCTGACTTTTATTTATTATTTTTTTATCGTGTTTATTTTATTAAACTGACATGATCTTTCACAGTGGGATAAAGTTTAGGTGAATTTTTCAACTTGATGATGTTTTTACCACACAGTGTCCTCTGCTGGACACATGTTACATCATTCTAAGTGTTCAATAAAGGTGTGCAGGTGTGTTTTCCAGGGTGTTTGGGATCCATCACAACTTCATCATGAACAATTACATAAACAAGATGGTTTCATTTGAGTTTTTAGGGTAGACCCAAGCGAAGGAGCAGAGTTGTGACGGATTTCCTTAACAATGCGTCCTTTCAAAGTGTCTGCTTTTAGAAGCAAACAATTGTTGGTTTACTTCTCTGTAAAAGTGAGTCATATTCATCCCAGCAGGAAAACTCCCTCCACCGCTGCTCAGCAGAGCCTTCAAATTGTCTGCACATGCTCAGTGGTGACCTGGCGGAGGCTGTGGTCAGTGTGAGAGAACGTTTGATTTATTTCATGCCTTCTGAGGCCACATTTCCAGGCTTTGTTTGAAAAAAAAAATGAAAACAGTCATCTACTGTGGGAGATATGCTCTTACATTTAGTTTCAGATAAAGGAGCCCTTCACTTCTTCATGGTAAAAACTCACCACTGATCCGCTTCCTGTTTTAATGTGTGGACTCACTCCCTCTGTTTCCAGTCTTTCTTCTTCTGCACCCCCCAGTCACCCTCCCACTCTGCTCTGGTTCCACTGTTCCATGCGAGCGGGTCTAGTCCAATCCACTTCCTGTAATTGCCAACGTTTTGCCACATAAGTCGAGGAAATAAGTCGCGGCTGAGTAGCCTCCTCCCCGGGGGGCGCCACTTTATCACCGTCCATTCCCTTCCTCCACTTTCCTTACCCCCCAATACTTCATCATGACCAGACGATTCTGCAGAACCTCAGCTCCAGAGCGCTGCTGTGTTCTGGCTCTGCTCTGTGTTGACTCTGTGAACTCGATTGTGCTTTTGGTTCATCTTCCTCTCTCCATGACTCTGTCTTCTCTGCTGGATGCACTTGTTGTTTGATGTGATTAATGATTCTTCAAAACTTCTTTACAAACTTTCATTTTCTGTTTCATATCCTTTTTTTCCTTAAAAAAAAACATTCTTTAAAACTCGTGTATTCCTCATAGCGGAACATGCACACATTTCCTAAGAAATAACAACACAATCTCAAAAGCTTTTGTTTTTATCTCCTTCAGGCATCATATCCACATTTCTGCACGTTCATCCGTTTGGAGCCAATCTGGAATATCTGTGGTCGTACATCCAGAGACTGGATGCAAAGGTAAACATTTACACTGAAAATAGGAGACATCTGATACACGATTTTCAGTGAATGCTGAGAGTACAACAACAAGTTATAACTGTTATTCTTCAGCCTGAATGCAAAACAATGTAGATGAAAGGAAATATTCAGTTTACAAGCGACAAAAGTTTGTACAGTGGCCTTGAAGTGCCAATCCCACCAACTAATCCCCCAATATAAAAACATTATTCTATAGATCACAATGACTATTAAAAAGGTAAAAAATAAAAATAAAAAAAAACATTAAATTCAATAAAGCAAAGCAAAATTAAAAAAAAAAAAGGAAACTATTGCAAAAGAAGAAACAAAATTCAAATGTAACATTTTAGAAAACAAAAGTAATTTCCAGGAATCAAAATTGAATGTTAAAACCAAAACACAATGAGAAACCAGAAAAGGATAGGTACTGGGGACATCACTGATTAGTTGATATCCATCTTTGTTTCATCCAGACCCTCCAGCATTTCGCGGCAGGTTTTTATGATTATTGCTGCCTAAAGCGGCTGATGTTGCGGCAGCTTTTGTGAAAAGTTGCGACAAAATTGCAATGTTTTTTAATATATATTTTTTTGGGAAAATTGCCTAAAAATATTAATTATTAAATAAACCTTACATTTTCTTATTCCAAGTCTTTTTATTGTGACATGTGCTCTAGGAAAATAGTGCATCATCATCATATATAACATTGTTGTGCTTTCGTTTAGTGTCTGTGGAACCCAAAATGAACTTTTGGTCCTCCCTGCTCACAATAACCCAAGTATTTGTGTATTGATTTAAACAAATTTTAGAATAAAGCGACATTTTACAAAGAAAAATTTAAAACTCTGGAAAACAAATAGCATAATGAGATGACGCCTCAGATCTGCATGTTCTCCTCAGAACCTTCATCTTTATCAGACCCTTCAGGATTTTGCGATGTTGCAATTGCAACTATTACGGCAATTTCAAGCAAACCTGGTGATTTGTTGTGCACCCTGCAACTTTTTAAATTTCATTGCAACTTTAGTGCAGCTTTGACCAATCTACCATGAAAACAGCCATGTAGCTTCATGACCGTTTCCTTCTGACTCCTTTCCGCGAATCGTGCTTTCTCTTATTATCTCTCTTTAGTCGTCTCTGACTTTTTTCTCTTCAAGATGCGCGTGAACAGTCACCCCACGGGGTGGGGGTGCGCTGAGTGCGAACGAAGGTGCAAAGCAGTCTATCAAATTGTGCTACGGACAGCTGCAGCACAACATGAACAGAGTATGAAAGACAGAGAGACTTTAGAAATCTGGGACCGTTACACTTTATTGGTAATAAAATAGAAGCATTTAGAGTCTGCAGGAAAATAATTCCATATAGAACCTCCTATACAACAAACCTGTGCAGACACCTGAGAGAACCTCTAAAACCGAGCAGATCATTACTGACAGAAGAAACCAGATCAATCACCAGATTGCAGTTTCTTAGTTTTGTCTCTTAGTTTCTTTTATGTATTTAATTTTTGCGGAATTATGTTTTGATTTCTAAAATGTAATGTTGTTTTTAATTGTTAATATGATCTTTAATGTTTTTCCATTGAGTGATTTGTTGGTGAGATTTGCATTTCAGGAGCACCATAAGCTTCTGTTCTTTGTATAAAATAATTTGTGACCTTTCCACCACAAGACCAATGAGTTGGTTGTAAACACAACATGAGTAATATTTGTTTAAGGAAATATCCCACTGTACTATAATTCATATCTTACTTATGTACTCGTTGGTGAATCTTTCTTCTCTGAACTTCTGATTGTTTCTCTCATCAACACAATCATTTCCTGCTGGCTCCTGCCGTCTCCTCACAGGTGACTGCGGTGGAGCTGGAGCGCCTGATGGTTCGTCTGCCCAGCATGTTCAAGCAGGAGCTGAGCGGCGTTGGAGCCAATCTGGAGAAACGCTGGAAGTTCTGTGGTTTTGACAGTCTCAGCTCGGCGTGACGCAGGAACAGCACACACACACAGTGAAGGTTGCCGTAAACAGACGCACAACCCCTCAGACTGCTAAGATTGTGTGTGTGCTGCTCACATCCAGCCGAGTAACTTTCCTTCAGCTGGACTCTGGAGACTCAAAGGGATCTCATCACTGCTGCTATCGGGACGAGGGCTTCAGGTGGAGTTTTTCTCTGAAGATGCTGATAGTATGAGCAGGACGACCCGCTTCCACATCAACTTCTGGATTTATGTGTTGATCGTTTGTTAACCGGAGCAGCTGGAGGATGAAATCGGTCCAAACTCAGCCAGGAAGACCATGTGGGCGCCATGTGGTTTAAAAGTGAGCAGAAAATGTGACCCCAATTGGGTTTGTCCACAGTTTCTGTGGTGGCCCCACCTGTGTTTTCCACATTGACTTAAGTAGGGACTCAGTGGGTTAGCTCGCTATGCTAACCAGCCCCCCAGTGGACAGCGTAGCATGCTACCAAGCTCCGCTGAAGCGAGCTAGCGAGGTCCAATGCAGTATGAGAGATAGCTTCTCTGTAGCATGATATCAAGCTCCACTTTAGCAAACTAGCGAGCTCGTCTGTGGAAAGCTAGCAAGCTCCATTGTAGCATGCCAGCGATCTCCTCTGTAGCATGCTAGCAAGCTTCTCTGTAGCATGATATCAAGCTCAGCTTTAGCAAACTAGCGAGCTCCTCTGTGGAAAGATAGCAAGCTCCATTGCAGTGAACTTCCCTGTATTGAGCTAGTTTACTTCACAGTAGCATGCTGGCTAGCTCCACTGTAACATGCTGGCTAGCTCCACTGTAGCATGCTGGTGAGCTCCTCTACATCAAGCTAGCGAGTTCTGCTGTAGTGAGCTCTTCTTTATTGAGCTAGCAGGCTTTGCTGTAGCATGCTAGCGAGCTCTGCTGTATTTAACTAACTAGTTCAGTTGTATTGAGCTGGTGAACTCCATTGTAGCGAGCTAGCAAACTTCGCTGTCCACCAGGCGGCTGGCTAGCATAGTGAGTCTACCCACTGAGTCCCCACTTAAGTCAATGTGGCAACCCATGTGGACCCACATTATCTGCCCACTTTTAAAACATATATGAGCCACTTTGCCTTGCTGGCTGGGTACAACACTCAACTGTTAAACCAAAGTCAAACCATCACAGATCTCACCTTTTACAGCTGATAAAAATAGCTTTTATCAATGCTGTTGTCAAATGTTGGACTCTTTGTGGCTTTCTTTTTTCAAAATATCCTTCTATCAGCGCCAGCACACAGATTCATCACACCAGGGCTCTGCAAGAAAGAAAACCATCGGACATTTTACCCGCCGTTCGCCTCCCTGCAGTAGACAGGTTCTGTTCCACTGTAAGTGTTTGTAACTGACTGCTTGAACCTGTTGGCTTCATGTTTTTATTTGTGAACTTTAGAGAAACTTGATCCCTGAGGTTGTCCTCTAACAAGCTTCTCATCTCAGATGTCAACTATTTTAGCCCTGAAGGTGAACTTTGAGGCTTAGATGACCTGCAAGAAGGAAGATGATGCAAGGAAAGACCTCATCCATCCATCAATGCATTTGCATGATTCATGGCCTAAAAACAGTTTTGTTTTTTTCTAAAAAAAAAAAAAAAGATTCTTCTACTGCTAATAAAATACGTTGAAATGATTGCCATGTTCAAGTGCAGCTGGTCTTTTTCCTGCAAGATGTTGTAAAAGTTTTCTTTAAAACACATGTGTTGATATAATCTTTAATTGTAGTGAACAGCTTCATGGAGAACATTTTCAGATGATTCATTAAAAATGAGTCAATTACCAGCATAATTTCTCCTAAGAAAAAACATTCCAAAAAGACGTTTCAATTTTGTTATAAATCAGGTTTTGTTCATGAAGTCTTTTTAGTGACCAACCTATTCTAAGCTCTGATATAACCCTCTAAAACCTGTTCTTCTAAGAAAAACAAACCTGGCTGACTTGATTTAGTTTTTTACCATTTTAACCAATTACAATAACACATATTTGAAGGTTCAGATTATTGAAAAAACACCTCGAAGTTTGATTTAAAAGTGACTTAGGAAAATTTATTTCTCACATACGTGAAGGAAAGTTTGGAAAATACTAAAAAAAAAATAATAATAATTGTATTTACAATATTTGCCAGTCATTTATCTCCAAATAATCAGAATGTGATGCCACACACAAAATTGTACATTTGAAACATTTATTTTTAACCCTGTTAGGATCTAAACTCAGTTTTTGTCTACTTTTGAATTTACTTCTGTATTACCAAGACTACCTGATGCTTATTTGATATCGTTTTAATCAGCACAACCTCTCCTATGTGCACTACCTTTATTTTATTCTTTTTCTATGTTGTATTCACACACTAGACATACAATTTTGAAAAAACAGAAAATTCCATCTGGAAAAATTGGATTAATTTAGCTGTGGAAACACCCAAAAATGTTTAACAAAGTGTTTTTACAACATAGAGTAAAAGTTTTTGGGGTAATTTTATAAAAATAACATGAATAACAGTTAATAAACTATTGAAGATGTTTTACAATGAAAAAACAAAACATTTTCAGGTGAAAGTCACAGATTCATGAACAGTTTCTGCTGATAGAGGAACATCACAGACCTCACAGATCCATGATGTGATATTTCTTTTGTTGTTTCAGCTTCCAGGCAGCCCAAAAATAGCAATTTCTCTCCTAAGAGCACTGCTGTCTATTCGACATTTTTCCTGGAATTCTGTTTTATTGACTCATTTTGTAAGAACATTTGAGATTAAAATAACGCACTGCCAAGAACAACAATTACTTTGTTACTTTGAAACACACATCTCCACATAAAAACTTGCTTTGGAGAAGCTGCAACAAGTCTCACCAAAAATCTCCCAAACATCTTTTTGGACAAATACTGATGTTTACAGATCAAAGCACATCTGTCTTTCAGTTCTACACTGATATTTGCCTTCACTTCATGCATTTTTCCCTAAACATGTTTCCCAGCATTCATGATTTCAGGCTGTGTGGATTTGTGACTCTGGAGAATCAGTCATGAGACACGCCTCTCCATGGAGACGTCCCAACTGGACATCGTGAATGCCGCCCAGACCAGGACATTTTAGAAATCTAACCTTAAGTTTGATCATATGGCAGTAAAATGAGCTGTTTCTGGGGAATGTTGTGTGATAAAAAGGGCTGGGTTGAAAAAAAAATGTGAATTGATTTAAACTTAATAGATTAATAATCAATTCATAAAAATATAAATCAATTTAGCACATAAAGCTTAAGTCCGTTAGATAGATGCTAACAACTGATTGAATTTCCCAAAGGACGGCTAATGCTAACTCTAGGTCAACTTAAACATACATTGCTGACTAAATGAACATCTTTGTTTAGTTTTTTCATTTCACCCAGCCCTTGTGATACATGTTCTAGTTGTTTTTCTTTGCTGTGGCAGTTTAGGTAGCTTGATTTAAAAGGATCATAAAGTTTAAACCCACAATTCTCAGGTGAAGTGATCCAGGTTTGATTGATTGATTGATTGGTTTATTTCAAGAATATATTATGAAAAATACAGGACAAAACACACAATTCTTTCAAACGTATTACAGAAACAATTAAATGCATTGATTAGAAAATAGAAAACAAACAAACAAAACACACTCATGTCACATTTGGTTCATTATTTTTTATGATTATTAACTAAATCAGTATTTGATTGATTGAAAAGGAGTGGGAAGTAGCGAACTTATATAATCCCACCCCTACTTAATTACTTCATTTCAATGTTTAGCATAATTATGTAATCCGGTTTTGATCAGATCAAATTCAAATTGTTTCTTTTTTTTTAATTCCCAATAGTAAAGTGAAGTGCTTGTTGATTATTGATTAATCTCATCAAACATTAATTCAGTAAACAGTAACAATCATACATCATGTAACAGATCTATAATACTCATTGATTATCATCAAAATACAAATGCAGAAAAAATAATCATTACACATTGAGATCAAGTTTTAAAGTAACAATAGAGTTCTTATTGATCATTCTCTGAAATAATTATTATATATATTCAGTAAACATTATTGATCACACAATTTATAATAATCACTGATTATCTTTAGAACACATAATTACAATAATCCTGTAATCATTGCTACATATTTTGGATCAAGTAAATAAAATTAATACCATAGTGATTTTAAACTTTTCAGTAATCATTACTGAATATTCCATGACATAAAACTCATTGATTACATTTGAAAAATCTTTGATTATTTCATCACATTCAAGTTCAGACATTTGGAGTTATTCAAACACCAGTTGATCTTTTCGTCTTATCTTCATATTGTGAGATTAGAGTTTCTTTATCCATTTTCTTGAATTTATAAATGCTTGAACATTGTTTGAGCTCATTACTTAACTTGTTCCAGAGTTTAGTTCCACACAGAAACACAGAAACTTTTCTTTGTGGTTCTTATCAATCTGACCTTGAAGTTCCTGCATCCTCTCAGTTTGTTCCTCCTTCATTTTCTAAGAACTGTTTCTGGATATTGTACGGTAATGTTTTTTTCCCACTAGCTTTGTATAGTAACTGTGCAGTGTAAAGATCAACAAGATCATACAGTTTTAAAATTCTGGATTGATAAAATACATTGTTAGTGTGATCAAGATAACCGTCTTTATGTATAATTCTGATGGCTCGTTTCTGAAGCAGAAAGAGAGGATGTAGTGAACTCTTGTGAAGTGACCTACAACTTAGTAAAAATTAGATTAAAATTGCTTCCATTTGCAGTTGAAGTAAAGATGATGTTGGTCCTTTTCTCAGGACTCTGACTACAATATTTTTTTCAGACCCCTTTAATTAAACATCTATGACTGATCTTATGTGAATTTAGTAATTTAAAAGGTTCCAAATAGTGATCATGTTAACATGGACTAATGCAGTCGATTCACAAAAACATCAATTATTATGCAAACAATTAAGAAATAAAAGCAGAAAGGAGAATCACATAATTAGGTAAAGCCCCCCCCGCCCTTTAAAGGGACACACTGTTCTCCACCTGACTTGGGTCCAGGTATTTGTAGGGCACGTCCAGACTCTGGTTCCTGTTTTCAATCTTTTTGCTCAACTGGCTGAGCTCGTCTTGAAAGGCCTTGATCTTCTGTCGAGGAAACTCTTCGGTGAAGTGCTCCTCCACGTAGTTACCAAGGTAGCGCTGACCAGAACAGACACACTCAGTTTGTTTTGTAATGAGATCAACATTTTTCTGAAAACAGAATCTAAAAGACCTTTATAAACCAGGCTGACCTTTGTGTTCATTGATTGTCTTTAAAGTCCATTTACAAATACAGTACACTCACCGGCCACTTCATTAGGCACACCTGTCCAACTGCTCATTAAGGTTCATTTCTAATCAGCCAATCGCATGGCAGTAACTCAAAGCATTTAGACCTGTAGACAAGGTCAAGACGATCTGCTGTGGTTCAAACCGAGCATGAGAATGGAGAAGAAAGGTGATTGAAATGCCTTTGAATGTGGCATGGTTGTTGGTCTGAGTATTCCTGATCTACTGGGATTTTCACCCTCAAACATCTCTAGGGTTTACAGAGAATGGCCAGAAAAAGAGAAAATATCCAGTGAGCAGCAGTTCTGTAGGCTGAAATGTCTTGTTGATGTCAGAGGAGAATGTCCAGACTGGTTCCAGATGATGGAAAGACAACAGGAACTCAGATAACCACTGGTTACAACTGAGGTCTGCAGAAGAGCATCTCTGAGCTCATAACAATGGTAGGGTCAGAATTTGGCATCAAGAACATGAAGCATGGATCCATCCTGTCTTGTATCAATGGTTCAGGCTGGTGGTGGTGGGTTAATGGGTCAGCACACGGCACGCTTTGGACCCCTTGGTACCAACTGATCATGGTTCCAACCCCACAGTCTACCTGAGTTTTGTTGCTGACCATGTCCGTCCCTTTATGACCACAGTGTTCCATCTTAATTCCAGCAGGATAAGACTCCATGACATAAAGCGGGAATCATCTCAGACTGGTTTCTAGAACATGACAACAGCTGAGTATCTATTGACGATGAAATTGGTCAAATTGGATTTGTGATATTAAATTTGCTTAGTGGAAACACCTCCATTAAAAAAAACATTGTATTTATTGAAAAAAGGTTTTGCACTTGGAGGAGGTGGTTTTGGGGTGCATCAAAGTGAACACAAAACTGCAACAGAAACACTTTTTTCAGATTAAATGCACTTGGTAGGGACTGGCTGCACAGCGTGCACCACAGCTCAGTAAAAGCTGTGTGTCATGTGGAAGTGGTGAATCCACAGCTTCTTTATAAAACCACCAATCAAGATGTCCCACAATCATTTCATTCCTCACTTGGGAGTGGCCACGCTTGTCGCTCCATGGCTTAATAAGACGTCGACGTCTCCCTTGATAGATAATGAAGAACGCTTGTGCCGTGACAGAAACAGGAACGTTTCTTGTTGTGCTATCAAGCACAAAAGGCACCAACTGCTTACTTGTTAGAACATTTATTCTTTAAAGTCCCCCTTCAATGAAAATCCTGTTTTTTGAGTTTTTAACATGTATGTGTGGCATTTTTCTTCTCAAAGAGAAAAAATATAAGAAGAAATCCTCTTGTGTTTGCATTTTCGAGGATTTTTCTTTTAAGTAGCTGTCAATCAAAGTCCCCAAGAAAAACTCAGTTTGAATTCGTGAAACTTTCATATGTCACAGTTGCTAGATAGCCCGGATGTAGCTGTAGATCCTGGATATAACGTATAACGTCCCACTTCTGTGCTGTAAAGGATTGTAATTCAGCGAAAGGCCAGACTGATGTTAGCTTTTATTATTTTGTGATATAAATTCATGTTGGCTCCCCTTCATGCAGTGAACCGCGGTTTGTTTTTAAGTTGGCCTTACGTATTTATTGAAACTGAAAGTAGGCCGGTGGCGACCTGGAGCAGCCGCGGGCCGCAACGAGCAGCAACAGGCAGCTATAACGGAGCGGCTCTGCAACAGCTGCTTTGCTCAGGATCCACCGGATGGTTTAACTGGACAACGGAACCGTTCTCCTGAACGTAACCCTTCGTCTGCATCTAAAAACGTCACCACTGTCTGCACACATTTAGAACATGATGCACAATGAGACCCTTTCTGTATTCTGGCATTTGATTAGATTTCTAGTTCAAATAAATTCATCAATCAGCGTGTGCTAGCATGAAATCAGTTCTGAGCTCCAGCTAGTGCTGCTGCTGCTGCAATGCAGCTAAATGATCATTTTTTATTTTATTTTTATTTTTTCATGGGCTTATCAAAGTCTGTGTCTCGCTAGCATGTCTGGGGGGATAAGGGGCGGGGTTACGCGGCTCAACACCATAAGCCACGCCCACACAGGATTTTTTTTTTTAAAGAAGGCTTCAGATCAATATGAACATTTGCTTTTTAAGACATTTAGGATGTGGATTTTTTTTGTTAAAAACTTCACAGTTCTAATTAGAACTCCACTGGGAATCTTTAAAGAAAATTTGAAAAAATTGTTGTAGGGGGAGTTAAATACCGCTGAACTGGCTTTTCGCATGCATCTGTGTCTGGCTTATTGACATATTTGGAGTTAATGGTCTGTCTGCATGATACACGCTGTGTACTGCTGTGACGTCATCAAAATGCTCACTTGTTGTTCTTTAACAGAATCAACTTAAAACAATACTTGTCCTCATTCATCACCTTGGTTTTGAATGACTTCTGTGTGAGTTGGTTTGTGTTTATTCGCATAATTATGATCTAATGGAAACTGTGTCATTGCATAGTTGTGTTTCTATGACATCTCTAGAAGTTTGATAAAGTTTTGCGCATTTGTGTAATGGAAAGCCAATGAGTTCTCTGGACTCTAATGAGCTCCACAGTCACCAGATCTCAACCCAGTAGATCACCTTGGGGATGTGGTGGAAATGGAGATTGGCTTCAAGGATGTTCAGCCGACAGATCTGCAGCAACTGTGTGATGCTGTCATGTCAATATGGACCAAACATCTGAGGAGTGTTTCCTTGTTGATTCTGTCACCAAGGATTGAGGCAGTTCTGAAGGAAAAATGGGTCCATCCCGGTACTAGTAAGGTGGACCTAATAAAGTGGCCGCTGAGAGTACTGACCATCAAAACATGAAAAATTATGATTCAATGAATTTTACCAACTTACTGCATCAAATCCTGTTTTACTGAGCAGCCAAATGGTAGCCAAACTGTGAACGGTGGTCTTGATGTCAGGAAGTGCATTCAGGATCGTAGCTTCAGTCACTGTCCCCTTCTTGGTCGGTGGGGGAGTCTGCATCGTGCAGGGGGCGTTGGGCATCCAGCCACAGAAGTCATACTGCAGTGAAGGCATTACAGAAGAAGAGAAGAGGTCATCAGAGGACATCTGTGACCTCACTCCAGTATTTACAGCGTCCAGACGTGACATGGAGGGAGTTACCTGTCCAGAGTTCACTGCTGCATGTTGCGCACTGCAGGTGAAGATCACCATGGTAACAAACTTGACCAGCTCCTTCAAAGTGTCAAATTGTTGTGGAACCCCTTGGAATTCAAACAAAAATATTTGCATTTACAGTGAGGCGTTCAGATCACTCGAGAGTGATATCAGTATTAATGCTTTGAGGAGAATTTACCAACCATTCTTTTTCTCACTCAGAAATCCATGTTTGAATATATCTTTAATCCAGGCCTGCAGCTCTCCGTCACTCCTGACGTCTTCATCCTTGTGGTAGTAGTGCTGGAGAACGTCCTGCACAAACCTTAGAGGACACTTTGATTTATTTCAGATTTATGTCATCTTTAAACTGCAAGAATTCCTTTTTTCTTGTTCTTTAGTGATTGGGATTTTTGAGTCCAAATAGTTATAGAGTGCTGACAGGAAATGTTGCAGATAGGGAAAAGAAACACATTTTATCTATTTTTGTTTTAGTTTTCTCCAGTTTTTTAAACATACTAATTTGAAAAATATGTGTCGGAATGTCTCAGAAATATCAAAATTTGGTTCCAAGTAGGAACCATTATGATTTACGCGGCTCTACCAAAACCAAAAGAAGCTGCTGCAGTCGGTTCCTCCTTTCGGTGCTGATAGTCGAGCCGCTTTTCTCCTTCAAAATCAACTGGAATTATTTTGTTAACGTTTGGAAAGTTTATGTAAATCAAAGAGCATAACCCAGACGAGGTCCATCTCCATAGAGTCAAAGAAGTCTAGCTACTGGTTGTTGAACCTTTTGATGATGTTCCACAGCTGGAGTCCATCATCTCGGTAGAAGAAGTTCGGCACGTGTTCCAAGCCTCTGTCAGCGATGTCGTCAGGAATGCACAGGGACCTGTATGTCATGTCAGCGAAAGACCTCTTCAGGATGGTCCACACGCCACTTCCTCCAGAAGCTGTGAACTGCACCGCAGTGACAGAACAGTTAGGGAATGATTCCAGCCTTTATCTGTGGCTGCATCTGCACACCTTTGTGAAAACTCCCTCCTTTGATATGAGAAGTTTTCGGGCCAAGACATTGATCTGCAGAGTGTAGCGTGTGTGAGGCATGAGAAGCTGAACAAAAGAGGAGACATTGTTTCAATGGGTAATGTTTGAATTGCATCATTCACTTCTGTAGAAAACAATCCAATGAAGAAAACTTCTCCGTGTACCTTGAACAGGGGGTGTACTCTGGGGAAGTTGCGCTTGGTGGAAACTGTAAAAACCTCCGCCAGCAAATGAGAGCGCAACAGGTGAAAGTTGAGCTCATGCAGGTTGAAATCTGCACTTTTCACAAACACTTTAGCCAACAGCCAGTCATCCTTATCAGTGGGGAGAAAGACGGGGTTGTCCTTCCCAGGTTTCTGCTTCAGCTGCACGAGAAGATCGTACAGATCATTCCCGCTGATGACAAAAAACGCTCACACAACAGTTCAACGTCAATGTTATTTATAAAACCCAATATCACACAGAAATTGTCTCATTGTATCAGGATCTGTGGGTTTTTTGGCCCTCTTGGCTTTCCACACCTGTTCACACCTGTTTCCTGATTGCTGATTCCACACAGCTGAGCTCTGGTTTACTTAAGCTTCTTTCCTTCTTATCCACCTTGCCAGTTTATTGTGCTTTCTGCGTTAGCTCAAGCCCACTCAAGCCTGCTCAAGCCTGCTCAAGCTTGCCCCACCCTGCTCAGGCCTGCTCAAGCCTCTTCAAGCTTGCCCCATTCTGCCCCATCCTGCCCCACCCTGCTCAAGCCTATTCAAGCTTGCCCCATCCTGCCCTAGCCTGCTCAAGCCTGCTCAGGCCTGCTCAAGCCTCTTCAAGCTTGCCCCATCCTGCCCCATCCTGCCCAAGCCTGCTCAAGCCTCTTCAAGCTTGCCCCATCCTGCCCCATCCTGCCCCACCCTGCTCAAGCCTGCTCAAGCCTATTCAAGCTTGCCCCATCCTGCCCTAGCCTGCCTATGCTTACCCATTTCCATCCTGCTGGTTTTGACCCCTTGTCCTTCCCCGGATACTGATTCAAATCTGTTCCTCTGGTGTGTTGCATTTCTGGATTGGATCCCACGTGTATGACCCTAGCCTGGATTTCACAAGATTCCCTGCTGCCCCCAATCTCCATATTGGTATCCTATCAGTCAACTCTTGATTTGACCTTCAATAACTCTCTTGTGTGTTACAAGCTGTCCTGTTTATCTGGCAGCAACAAAGTTTCCACACCATCTTTAGCTCCAATAGACTGTATATATCTAGCCCTCAGTGTGCTCTCCTTGGGTGTCCGACTCCATGCATTTTGACACATTGGGCTTCATACTTTTTTATAAAGAATCATTAATGAGTAGAAAAATGTTTTCAATAAGATCACAGCACTTTCACTAAACAGTGTTTCCAACTGTCAAAGACAAGCTCATTGAGTACTAAAGATTCTAGTGGATTCCAGTAGATTCATAAATCTAGTAGGCTTTAGCCACTTTTCTCCTTCAGAATCTACTGGAATTGATCGTGTTAACAGTTGAAAACTTACTATAAATCAAAGAGCACAAACACTGGAGCTCTGGTGTTGAAGGGTTAAGTACTAGCACCCGCCCTGGCAGAACCAGACATCTCTTGTTCATTATTTTTTAGAGATCTGAAAAACTTCATTTCACACCTGATCTATGCAAACAATATATAGAAGACCCAGTTCTATTTTATCTGATGAGGTGAGCACAGTTCTTTTTGAACCGATTAAAATGAGATCTACCAGTATCTAATATATTTACAAAAATTGTAAAAACAATCTATTGTACAGACATTTTTTTTTAGTTTAACTAATTTCCCCACATGTGCTCGCGTATTTTGTTTGCTTTGGCTCATCTTTGGTGTACTATATTTTAACTGGATAAACAACTCTGTCACCCTATATGAATGGAGTCAGACCTACAAATGTAACAAGCATTTTATTTCAGACCTGCATTCACCTGAATAGCGATTGGCATCATCTTATCACCATTCCTGTGGAGCAGAACAAGGGGAGCCGTTAGGTACTGCTTCACTCCTTGGATGGTGTTTGGTTGCACTCCATCCAGAATCTTGTAGTCACACAGGAATATGTTGTTATTCTGTGGGAGATTTCAGAAGCATTAGCTTAAGACCCAGGTGTTGAGTTGAGTTTCAGCACCTGATCGTGATTGATGAAGAAACTAGAAAGTTCTCCAGCGGTGTGGTTGTAGCTCGAGTTACCTCCATCTCAGAACTTAGAGAGCACTGACCACCCTGGAAGACCATGTCCTTGCTGACAGAGAAGTTGGCTGGCAGGCTTTTGCATAGTCGGATCAACATGGGGTTAAGACCGTTCAGGAACTGCTCACCAAAGAATGCATCTTCACGCCAGTGCTTCATGGCATAGTCTGGAAAAGAAAGCATAGCATTAAGCCATGAACAGGTTGGAGCGCAAACACAGAGCAGACTAGATCTGGAAGACTGCTGAACCACCAGCTCCCTGCTATTGGCTGACAAACTAAAACTACCTAAAAAAAAAAGCAAAGCAAACTAAGACTGGCAAGGTCCAACCCCAAACTAAAATAACAAAACCCAGCAGTGGAAGACTACTGAGGACAAAGAGGGAAAAAAGAACAAGAAAAATAATAATAAAATATAATTTTTTTGAAGTAAGGATTAATTAATTGTCATTTGTTTAATTTAGATTAGTTAAATGTATAAATTGATGTCTGAGGTTCACATAGATGATAAACTATGTAGGTTTTTACATCCTGTTGACCTGAAGACGTCTTGTTTGTTCAACTCTACCTCCAGAATGAACAGATTTTATATGAAAAGTAAAAAGTTTGACCTTTTATGAGTTAAAAGCAAAAATTCTTTTGTTTGTGCCAAAAAAGACAATTCATATTATTTTTAAAAAGAAGGTCCTGAATGCAAATCCAAATTTCTTAAAGGCTAAAGTAAGACTATGCTGCTCCTTCTAGGTTTAGATCAGTAGTTTGAGCTGAATTAGTGGCATATGTAACAGTTTGCACTGAAGAATCAGTTTGTGTGTAAAAACACGACGGTACCAGACATGTTGGTGATATGACACCTGTACAGGTGCTCTATGTCCTCAATGCTTGTCCACTTTTTTTTGCATTCAGCAAACTCCTCCAGTTCCAGCTCTATGATCCTTGGAGGAAAAAGCAACAGTCACTTCCTGTGCCTGAAATATGACCTTCATGTGGATATTCTTGAGGACGGAGATCTGATCTGAAATTATGTGATGTGAGAGGTTCACCCTGCAACTGCAGTGCACATGAACTCTGCAGTTCTATGTGAGGAGAAGCAATCATCTGGAGGTAGGGATTTCAGGGTGTCAGCCTTCACACAGTGAGGAATTCCTTTCTTATAAGTGTCCCAGCTGAGAAAAAAAAAACAACAGTCAGAACTGAATAGTGATGAGATTTATGATTCTCATGTCAGCAAAAACGATTCTTGTCGTCTTATATTTGTTATTTCTTTTTTTTACCAAAAATTAGTATCAGTTTTTCTAAAAATCAATATTTTCAAATTTTCTTGCGTTTTATGTTTTAAGGCCCCAAAACAATTCTCTTAAAACCACACAGAAGTTGATTTCAGGTTGATCAATAAAGTCGGACAAATGCCTCCTTTTAACCCCTTTCATCTAAATCGGCCCAAACTTTTTCGCTCAAAGGGTCAAAATCTAAATGGGATCCCGGTCCTCGGGCCAAATGTAATATTTTTTGCTTGTCATGAAATAAATGGAGAAAATAAAGAATATGGTTTGATTTAGTTGTTTTGATTTTGTATTAATTAAGGTAACACACATTATTAAGAACAAATATTTTATCTTTGGCACCTTTAAAGGCATTATGTTAAGTAATTCCATGCCCAGAAAGTCATCACAACACTAGCGGATCTAGCTGGATGTTCCTGTACTGACGTCACACGACCTATGACCTACTTATTGGTGGCTGCCCAAAATCTGAGCGACCGCGCTATCTTTGAACGCTTGAAGAGAGTGCACTGGGCCGCGGGTGACAAAATAATTATACGGGGGTTCATTTGTGACATAAATACTAATGTTTTATTGCAGTTTAAGAAACATCACGATTTTCACCGCAAGAGGCCTTTAAATTCCACACCCATTATACTGTGACCAAACCATTTTTCGTAAAGTGTTTTTTGAAGATGTGAATGTTTTGACATTGCTTGTGTTCATCACCTCGACTGTTCCATAACTTTACCCCTGACACAGACACACAAAAACTTTTTCTGGTAGTTCTTATTAATGGTAATTTAAACATTCTGTCAACCCTCAGATTATATTTGAAAAGAAATAGGTTTTGTAAATGAATTGGTAAGACTTTATTGAACGCTTTGAAAAGAACTTGTGCTGTTTGGTATTTAACTAAATCATGTAGTTTCAATAGTTTTGTTTGTAAAAAAACCAAAACTTTACTTTAACATTGCATAATTGATAAACATGGAACAACATAATGGAAATGGGACATTTTTCCATGAAATGCAAGTGATCATCTGAAAATATAACAATCACTGAGATTAATAAAGTTCTTAATATTGATATCTGTTTCCTAGCTTGTTGTCATTGTTAATAATTATGGTGAGAAATCAGTGTCTTTACATAGAGGAGTCTCTAACTAACTATAACTAAGCAAAATGTGTTATTTTAAAATGGTAGCCCTTTGCATGACTCGGTACCATGAAGTAACCCTCAGGTTCAAAAAGGTTGGTGACCCCTGCCATAGAGAAACAATGGAGAACAGGTAAGGGGTTTAAACACTCCGCGGCTTCCACAGCCACGACTTGGCAGGCAAGAAGATAACCTTTGGTGGATAAAATTTGGCCACACTTTGGACACCAATGTTCTAAAGTTTTCAGCATAGTAACAGCCATTCACATTAGGTTAAACTTGAAGAATTCATAGACAACATTTACCAAGATCCTTCTAGAATGCTAGATGCTTTTTGCAGGATAAACTTCTGAGGTAAACGAGAGGTTGTTGGAACTTTTCACGTAATTGTCTTCTGTCACGTTTAAGCTCTCAGTTCTATGAGTTTGATGTAGGTATTTGAAAGAAAAAATATCAGAGTGAAAAGACACTTTCCAGCTCATTTACAAACAGACATCAATGTCCAATTAAAGACTCCTAAAAGGAAATTAAACGGAAGATTTTCTCTCAACAAAATACCCAAATACTCAAAATTGATCGGCGGAGAACTAAAGACTAGGATGATTAGCATAGGCAGGGCGGATTTATATAAAAAAAAACTCTTCTTCAGGTGCCCCATGACCATTTTTAAATTAAAAAACAAAATATTCCCAATAGTTTTTATCCAAAATCCCACAACCTAAATGTCTTAAAAAGCAATTTTTCATGTAGATCTGAAGCCTCTGTTTCCAAAATCTCTGAAAAAACTCAAAAACAGGATTTTCATTGAACCTTTAAGCCCATCATTACACAAGAAAGAAAAGTCATTTTTGGACATTTTTAACCACTATGATGAACAGTCTGTACGTTTGAACTTCCTCACTTGATTTATTTGATTTCCTGAAGATCTTTTGAACTGCTGGCTCAAGTCCAAATTCATCATTCATTGCGCCAAAATGACAGAAAGAAACTTAGCTAAAAAGCTGTAATCATCACAGAATGTCAACAAGATCAAAGTTGAGCAGCTCTGTTTACTGTGTAAAGTTCCACTCCGATCATCTTTTGATCTGTGGAAAAATCGTTCCCAGTGCTTGTTTGATTATGATTATGCAGTTTATAGGTTAAAAAAACAAACTGTCATTTTCCAGGACGTAGTTTCTGCAAAATTAA
>NC_050520.1:13871862-13888991 GCF_002922805.2 Oryzias melastigma
AACTCTGCCATGTTTCACTCAAACCCATTTAAAGAACTCAAAAATGATGACAAAAATTGGTGCAAAATATCTTTTTAACAACTTCAAAAGTCTAAATCTTCAAAGGTTTTGGCTCAAAGGTAAACTTGGTTTCATTCATGTTTTTTTAAAGCTACCGTTGTCACTTTGTTCAACATTTTGACTGAATTGGAAGAGACTATTTGTGAGTCTCAAAATGAGGACTGGAAATGTGTCTCCATCAGACACCTGCATTGTGTAATGAGACATGAAACCATGTTGTTCTTGTTTTGTGCAACGACTGTTGCTGGGAAATTTGTTCCTGGAGAAAAAATATTCAAATGTGTTGTGTTTGCCCTAAATAAATGGCAGATTTGTTTCCATTACTTTTACTGGCAACCCTTTTTTAATGATTATTAGGCGTATCAGTAAAGGAAAAGTGAAGTTAAGCCAGTTTATGCTCTGAGCTCTTACATGTAGGTGTCCTGTTGCTTCTTCTTTTCTTTCTCCCGAAGGTATGAATTATTATCCTGAGACCCCAGCAGAGCTAAGAAAAAAAGAGAGAATACAACAACACTTCAGGGTTTGGAGTTTTCACAGACTCTGCTCTTTTACTTTTATTTTTATTTTTTTGTTTTTGTTTGGTAGGGTAGAAGGAAGAGGAACAGACCCGCTCCTTCTCTGAAGATGTTCATGTTACTGTCAGTAAACCAGTGGTAGATGGGGAAAGTGTACATCTTTCCAATGGGAGATTCCACTTCCACCTTACCGGGGAGCCAGCAAGAGTTTATGTGAAGAAAAGCTTTTTTCTGTATCTTTATCATCTGCAGATCACCAATGTCGTCAGAGCAGGTCACAGTGAATGAAGACACCTAAAGGCAGAAAAAACACAGAAAAACACACAAGCAGGAACAAAGTTGTTTTTTTGGTTTTTGTGTTTCTCGTGTCTCCTCAGACCAAAACCCGTCACATCAGATAGTCAAACTTCCTCAGTCTGGTACTGCTGGAAGTTTCTTCCTTATCTTCCATTCATTTTATTTTTGCCTTTTGCTTGCTTAGTTTAAAAATTATATCCAAGATTACATCTTAAAAAAACCTTTGAATGAATGCAAAAGCACTAGCTGCCTGTTAATTTTCCCCTTAGTTGTTTCAAAGTTATAAAACATTTAATAGGAAAAAATATTCATTTTTGACAGAAACCATTGAGCCTGACTTTATATTACTGCTCTCAGACTTCACTTGAATTTGTAGCTAAAGATTTAGGACATGAGTTGGACTTAGAAAACCAGACTCTGCTTTAAGGTGCATTCACACCGAACACGATTCGCGGGACAAATTTGAGTAGTCTGTCCCTCTTTTGATGCGCGACGACTTTGCGGCTCGTTGCTTGTCAAAAATGTGTTCCTGAGCTTGACGCCGCGGACGTATGTTGGGGGAGCTACCAGCCAATGTTTTCTATGGCTTTAAGGAACAGCGTCTGTGGATATCTCACTTAGAATGAACTGAAGACACAGATGACGTTGAGAAATGAGGTATATTTATCGTGAAGAGTTCAATAAAAACATCAGTAATCATGACTCCATGTCTGGGTTTATATGATTATTATTAAAAGATTTTCCAGGTAAAGGAGGCTGTGTCTGTAAATCAGCCACTTCCACTGTGTTTCTGTGTCTCTGTGGCTGAGCTTGAAATCTGTCTCATATTAACCTGAGGGTGAAAAAATAAAATAAGGAGACCTTTTCTTTAATGTCTCGATGAGGCCTGAGCCGGCAGCCTCTGCACCGTCTCTCTGACTGCTGTCATATCGAACTCCGCCGCAGAAGCAAAAGCCAGCAATCTGTCCAGAGTGTATCCCACCTTTGGCCCAAAGTAGCCGGATGAGCTCTTCAACCCTGTGGCTGTAGCGGGTTAAAGAACTAGATGAAAGTTCTGGCTAAAAACACCGTCTTTGGATTAGTATTTTAACTGCTGATCGAGTCACTGAAAACGCCACGTGCCCAAAGCTGAGTTCCTGATTGGCAGATGCGACGCGGCGACTTGTCAAACTTCAGGTATTTAAATTCTGGCTGCACCACCCAATTCACACCTCGTCGCTCAAACTGAGCTGCTGGCAGGCCTTCACGCCACGCCTGTAGCTCAAAGGACTTCAGATTCCTTTTGTCACGTATGTTCCATTGAATGAACATTAACACTGGTCGCCTCTGCCACGCAAATTGGGTTCGGTATAAATGTACCTGTAGAGAACCTCAGCAGTCAACTGGATAATGCTTTCGAACCAGATTCATTTTGAGATCCTCACACTTTCATATTTTATTTATAAAAAAGCCCAAGCATCATGCAAAAAAGATACTGAAAGATTATATGCAATGTAAATAAATCATATAGTTGAAAAAAATACATATAGCAAAAATGTGTTAAAATTGCAGATCTATATGATAAATAGTTGCAAAAAAAACCTTGTTCATTCCTACATCCATGGTTGATTTTCTTTTTTCTTTTTTAGAAGTAGAGCTGTGGTCACATGAAGCAGTAAATGACGCTTCTATACATCCAGAAAGAAGAGTCAGACTTACATCTCCTCTGGAAAACTTATGGAGCAGTTTTTTGAGTTTCGTGTGTTCACTTTCACCACTTGTGCCCACCAGGGTCACATAGATGTTGTCTACTGTGCCCGCTAAAGCGACATCTTGGGTGTACACAGTAACTTTGTAATCCACCATTTCCAAACCTGGAAAACAGAAAAACTGATGGAAATCTTCAACGATGATGGCAACAACTCAGTTTGTGTCACCAGAACAAAAAAAGAACATTCCTTACCGTAACCAAAAGATCCTGGGAGGATTTCTTCTAATCAGGCTGCAAACTCAGCTGATGCTCCTTTTATAAAGAATTTGTGGGAGGGGTTTGAAAGCAAAATTTAATGATTAAACACTGTAATACCAAAGACAAGTTCTGCTGGTGACACATTCAGGAAATGTTTTTTTATATGGGACAGTCCCTCTGACCCTTTTTCCTTTGTCTTCTCCCTTATATTTCTAACCTTAATGTAAACATTATGTAAAGAATTACAAATATGACCCTTTTTATGAAGCAGAAGAACAGTAGAACACATATGCCATCAGCTTGTCCTGGTAGAAAACAAAATCTTCATGAAGAAAGCTTACAAATACTTTTCGGTGTGGGGTGATCATGCTGAAGAGGTAAACTTCAGTCTTTTTAAAGGGTCTCTGATTCTTGCCAAATTTTGATTATATACTGTGCTAATATTTAGTGCAGTAGCCTTTGTCTGTGACTCCACAGGTCAACGTTTCCTGTAGTTTTTCACCAGGTTGGCACACACTGCAGGAGGGATTCTGGCCCACTCCTCCACACAGATCTTCTCTACACCAGTCAGGCTTCTGGGATAAAACACAGAGTTTGAACTCCCTCCAAAGATGTTCTTTTGGGTTTAGGTCTTGGAGATGTGCTTCTTACAGAGCTGCTCCTTGTTTATCTGGCTGTGTTCTTGTCATACTGGAAGACAGAGCACCGACCATCTTCAATGCCCTGACTGAGGGAAGGTTTTTAGAGGATTACTCTTAAATGTATAAACGGATCAAAATACCACTTTGGGGTTCTTTATAGAGAGGAATGAAGATTACAATGCACTTAAAACCTCAAAAAGTAGAATTTTAATGGTGGGGCCCCTTTAACCCTTCCGCTCTCCTTGGCTTGTTTACATTAAAAGTGGGGTCATCTGGACCCCACAAGACAGTGCGCTGAACTTTTTTTTTTTCATTGATTTTTGAGTTTCACCTTTGTCCACATTTGTCATGGAAGGAATCACACATTAATATGTGGGTGGAGTCATCTGGACCCAAAGAGAGCAGAAGGGTTAAACACTATATGTTTACTTGCATTTTGGATTAGTAAGCTTTTTTTTAAAAAAAAATGTCCACAAACCTTCTGACTAACTTCAGCATATCTTTGGTCTTGCTCTGACAAGTCTCATTGAAACTGAATGAGTCACAACTTTCCTACTCCTGGTTTTGGTCTTCATATTTCCAGTCATTCCTTCCTGTTGTGTACAGAATGTGTTTCCTTGAGTGTCAAACTCCTCTGTCCAACAATATTTAACTGGTCTTTTGCTTGTCTTGTTGCATCAGTGCAGGAACAGTATTATGTTTAGTAAATGGTTCACGTGAATATGGAAGTTATTTTTAGATTACTCTTAGAATGGAGGGTTTGGTCAACACCCGATGAATTCTCCTTGTTGGGGTTGGTTGACTACAAAATCCTTTATCCTTGAGCAGGTGAATTGTGGGAGCCCCAGTTTGGCTAACTTGGGGATCCAAAGGTCCAGTTGTATTGCTTTGAAGGTTGAGCTGTAGTCACTCAATATCATTTTGTCGTATATCCCCTGTTTGGAAAACTGATGATAGCTGCTGCATCTTTAATGAATCTGGACTAGTTTTTCTAAGCACTCTCTAAGAACCCTAAAGTCCTTTAAGGAACTCACATGAGATTCTGTCCTCCTCAGTCCTCTCAGTGCCCCACTTCTTCTTAGCTAGTATCTTACTCCGCACCTCCTCATTCCACCACCAAGTCTCCTTATCAACTCTCTTTCCTGATGACACACCAAGTACACTCCTACCTGTCTCCCTGATCACATTAGCTGTAGTTATCCAGTCATCTGGGAGTACCTCCTGACCACCCAGAGCCTGTTTCAATGTTTCATGTAGTCCATCTGTGTGCTTCTACCTCCGCTCTTATAGGTCACTCTATGTTCCTGTCTCTTCTCAAAGAATGTATTCACTATTGCCATTTCCATCAAAGATATGAAAGCTAAAGTCACTAAACTTTCTCACATGACTAATTATCACTTATACAACAAGAAAATATTATTTTTTTTCCTTGTTTATATTTGTTCTATTTTTACTTGGCTATTAAAGCTACTTCACAGAAGTGTTTTATTAAAGTTTTTAATGATAAAAAGAAGGTTAATGAAATATAAATAAGGGACAACAATAATCTGTTTATTCAATTTGTTCATGTTTCAAATGTGTTAGAAAATTATCGGATCGGGACTCGGTATCGGCAGATACACAAAATCGAAACACTATGAATTGGATTAAGCCCAAAAAAATCTGAGCGAGACATCACTAATTTTGTTTTTGAGGGAAAAACGAATACACGCTGCTGGTTCTAGAATGAAATCAAATGGGCGGCAGCCACACGCAGAAGCAGGCGGAGCCTCAGGAATTTAGTTGTTTTACTTTCTCGTAAGACAAAAACTAAAGAAAATAACTACTGGTAATATATTTTATAAATGTGTTTTTTATTGTTCCAAATCTGATCTATGATCATATATATGGATATAGTTCACTCTGAAAGGCTTAAGAAAATCATGGTATGACCCCTTAAATATCCAGACTACCCTGGTTCCCTGCTGTCTCCATCTAACCTCATTTCAAATGTGGTTAACTGTGTTTTTGTTATAGATAAATTATTTTAGATTTTTGAAGTGGGAATGCATTAACTCAGTGCGAATTTATCTAAAATACTTGCAAAATACAGATCATAAAAGCACACATGATCTGTGTAATTAATATTACAAAAAAAGACTTTAATTTGAAATGACTTGAAACATTAGCAGTAGGACTTGTGACTTGACTTGAGACTTGTTGGTCTTGACTTGTGACTTGACTTGGGACTTGAGTGCTTTTCACTTGGGACTTGACTCAGACTTGAACACAAAGACTTGGGATTTGACTCGGACTTGCAAAATGATGACTTGGTCCCACCTCTGCTTTTTAGTGAAATTAGCCTTTGTAAACTAATCAATTTATTTTCTGACACATTCAATGTCCAACTTTAAATGAATGAATGAGATTGTTATTTCAAGCAATCAGGTCATAATACATAACATATCACTTAATAAATCACAAGTAGATCGCTTGAAAGTGAGTGGAAGGAAGTGAACTTATATAATTCCACCCTGACTCGACCATATTCTCTACATGAATTATCAATGGGCTGCATGGTGGCGCAGTGGTTAGCGCTCTTGCCTCACAGCGAGAAGGCCCCGGTTCGACTCCCGGCTGGGACCTTTCTGTGTGGAGTTTGCATGTTCTACCCGTGCATGCGTGGGTTTTCACCGGGGACTCCGGCTTCCTCCCACCGTCCAAAAACATGCTTCATAGGTTCATTGGTTGCTCTAAATTGTCCCTAGGTGTGGATGTGAGAGTGAATGTGTGTGATTGAGGCCCTGAGACAGACTGGAGACCTGTCCAGGGTGTACCCCGCCTTCGCCCTTCAGCAGCTGGGATAGGCTCCGGTACCCCGCGACCCCGACAGGGACAAAACGGTCAGGAAGATGGATGGATGGATGAATTATCCATATCTGGTTCAGGACTTAATATCAAATATTAATAGATTCAGAAGTTGGAAAGAAAAGGATCACCAATTTGAGCAGAACCCGTGCTACTTATCAGCTTCTTTGTTGTTATGACTGAGAGACTGTAATCGTAGGAGCCTTGCGTGCTTCGCCAGATAAACATAATATTTACAAAGATGATTGTTGCATCCTTCTCTCCTGGAGATCTTGGCGATTATCTCATTGTTCGTTACGTGCCTTTTCTTGACAGAAATCTTCCATGAGTTGTAGCAGTGGGGATAGCTTAGCCACAAGCTCCAAAAGCGCTGCTAGCTTAGCATAATTCAGGTCGGCTAACGCTGTTTTGAGCTCTGCCAAATCAGCTTCAAAATTGTTTTCGGTGCCATGTTCAACTCTCCTCGTTGCGGTAGTTGTTGCTAGGCAACTTTAAAAGACTTTAGAAGCCGAAGAGTTGAGGAGAGCTGGAGACACCGTCTGCTCGTCGTGACCCGGAATCGGAAAAAATATACTTTGAGAATCATTTAGCTACAACTACCATTCACTTATTTTATTACATTATGTCCTAATTATCTAACGATGAAATAAAGATGAATGAATGAATTAAATGATTTATTTCAAGCAATCAGGCAATAATACATAAAATAGACTCATATTACATGATCAATCACAAGTACATCGCTTGAAAGAGGAGAAGAAGCGAACTTATATAATCCCACCTCAGTTAGATCAATCAGCTCAGGACATCCGGTTTAGGATTTAGCATCAAATATTTATACCCGACAATCATAGATTCAGGTCATTAAGGACCATAAAGATCAGTGATGTAATTACATTTCAAACAGTCACAGTATATTTTTTATTAGACCTGTCTTAGATTCATATCAAATAAAAGTAATTTATATTAATCAGTACCAAATAATACCAAAAAACAAATAAGGCATTTGTCTAAAATAATAAATTAAAATGTTAATTTAAAAACAAAATTGTAATTCCAAACAGAGAACTGAATTAAGACAGAATCAATATTCTGTCAGATTGGAGCTGAACCAAAGAAAAAGATTGTATCCTCATGGCCTGAAAACATCTGTTGTGCTTTCAGTCAGATTACCCGTCAACAGTTGTGGATTTTACCACTGATCACTGAGGTTTAAGGCTTCAGTTTTTTGTCACAATTCAAGGTTTAAAACCAAACTACACCATTATGATTACACCACTGAACCACACACACATTTCAAACTAGAACATTTTACAGCAGAGATGAAAGGTTCTTGTTTAGCCTGAGAATTTGCTCTGAATCCACTTGTCTCCTTTCCAAGCTAACAGCCTGCTGATGTGGGAGTGTGCATGTTTTCTGCTGATCTATAAATAATGTGTGCGGCTCAATAGCGAGGAGGAAAGCCTTCATTAGCTGTACTGCATCTTAAACGAAGCCTGTTGACAGCAGCTGTAATTAGCCACAGCTCTTTGTGTTGCCTTTGTCGAGCGCGCTGTCGAGACGCTCCTTCATCTCCGCCGCAGCTGTCGTGTTCGTCATTACACCTGGCAGCCAGCACTGTGTAAAACCTCCAGTGTGAAATTGTTTTAAGTGTAAGGGTGTTTGAGTGAGAAAGACAGCATCGGAACAAGCAATCACACTCTATAATGATCTGCAGGCTTTTGATGAAGACTGGAAGAGGAGAAATCTGAGCAGCCAAGTGAACAGTTGTTACCAACACCGGTTCATTAGAAATGGGTTAAATTTTGAAGATTAAGATCACATAGCTACTTTATTTTTGTTGTTGTTGGTTCCTTGGTTCTTTGGGACTTGGACTAGAGACTCAAACTTGACTCACATAGGCAGAGACTTCATTCTATACTTGACTTCAATGACTCACTACTATAAAAATTGTGCTTTTAACATGTTCTTGTAGCCATTTTCTAATGATGGAGGACATAGATAAAGAACATTTAAGCTCCATTTCTGAGTATTTTTTTATTCAAATTGTTGTGAATCAGAAACAGATGAAAAAATGCTGTTTGAAAAAACTTTAAATCTGTACTCAGCAGCTCCCTGCCCCTCTATATCCTGATGCATCTACTCACAGACAAATAGATCCATGAACGTCTTTGCTTTCTTCATCTAAGCTGGAATCTGGATCAAAACTGTACGACTGGATAGCTCTGAACTTTGTTCGCCATTTTTGTTGTACCACTAAGGTTGGAGCTGTGAGGGGCTGTAAGCAAGTGAGAGAGAGTGTAAACAAAAGGATGATGGGAAGTCAGAGTAGGCTTACTTCACTTCAACGGTCCCGGCTTCAACACAGAGGCAAGTTTCTAAGGAACTCCTGCTGCTCTGCAGAAACCATGTTGTAGAAAACGAAAAAAAAAAAAGATAGAATAATAGAAAACAACACAGGATTTTTGATTTGGGGTAAGCACAACATCATAATAAGAAGTCCACTGGGGATATTTTGACAACAGATCAAAAGATGATTGGAGTGGGACTTTGAGACTTGACTTGGCTTGCCCTACACCCTTGCCCCAAACTCCCCACCCACACCCCCCATATTTGAGTCAATATTAATATAATTGACAAAGACTATGAAATCATCAATACAAATTTCTCTGAAGGAGCCATACCATTTTCTCAAGTCTTTCAGAGTGAACAATATTCAAATATAGGATCAAATATGACTTTTGGAACACTAAAAAATGAATTATTTGTTATTTTCTTGAGTTTTTTTCTACAAGGAAGTAAAACGACTCAATTACTGAAGCTCCGCCTGCTGCTGGGTATGGATGTCGCCCATTTCATGAGGTCATCCCAGAGAGGGGGTCTTAAACTCGCGGCCCGCGGGCCATCTGGGGAGCAAAAAGTGAAAGTGGTGGAAATCCCCCAAATTTTGCTCCATATTGTGATCACGTTTGGCACTTCAGTGCTTTGAAGCAGGCGCCACCCACAAGCAGCTCTCAACTCAGTCCCTGATTGGTCACAGCTCTGCGCTACTGCGGCTATGCGTGGAATGGGCGTAGAGCTACACCGGCTGTGTCGGCGCGCATTCCAGTCCATGCAAACGCGAGTAGAAGTCCGATATTCTGCTACCCGCGTTTGAATAGAACCCCGATGGAAAGCAGCCCCCGAATGCGCACTGATTCAACCGGAACGAGCACCCCACACCTCCAATGAATGGAAGACACAAAGTTTAGATTTTTATATTGTTAGGAGTTCTACAAAAATCCACAAAAATTGAAATCCTTCAAAGATTTTCTCGGCTTCTCTCTCACTCTGAAGGAGGATCTGTTAATACTGACATTTGAAACTGAATAAAAATAATTAGTTTTCTCTAGTCAGTCAATATGTGGTTTCTTCAGTTGTCTGTATCTGTTGTATGGTCTTTATTATTTTATTATTTTTTATCATTGTTTTGTTTGTTTTTTTATTCATTTTTTAATATATTTATCTATGTTATTCAATATTTTGTGTTAAAAATAAAGATATGGAATGTTTTATCAGTGCTTTACTTGTGGAAATCCCGATGCGGTCCAGCCTCACCCAGACTCTGCCTCCGGCGGCCACCGGCTAAAATGTCCTAGAGCCCTTAGCAGCATGTCTGCATTTCTCCCACAAAAATAATCAAAATTTCTTCAAAGATGGATGCACATACCATATATCTGCGTTTAGTAAGCCCTGCCATCAATACACTGGTTCACAACACAAATACATGCAGTTTCTGCACGACTGGGTGGGTGTCTTAAAGAAACCTCGCGGCTAAGGCAAAGAACTCCTGTTTGAGCTGGAATTGATTGACGACAGGACACAACTGGAAGATATACGGTATTCTGCATCTAAAATGAAAGTTTTTTGCTGATCACCATAGCTCTGTGGAGAAATTGAGTGGTGTTGAACTGGGGGCGGAGCTGGCAGAGCAGACTCTTCCTGGAGGGGCGGTCTCACTCTGTGACATCAGATCAAGGAGGACCCGCTCATTTTCATGGGTATGGGAGGGGCTGCTGTTGAGAGCGCAGGTTTTTAGAGGATTACTCAGACATGCATAAACGGATGAAAATACCGCTTTGGGGTTCTTTATAAAGAAGAATGAGCAGTAAAATACACTTAGAATCTCAAATAGTTGTGTTTTTTCATGGTATGGCCCCTTTAACCATTGGCATCTCAGCTAAAGCAATTGTCGTTTTAAAGGGTCTATATGCTGTATCATGCAAAATCAACTTTTTTGAGCTTTTTTGACTGTAATAAACTTAATAGTGTTATTTCCTCACAAAAAAACATATTTTGCTCCATTCCCTCACATTCATAAGTATGAAAGTGGAGGAACAGCTCTTCCAGGAAGAGTCTGCACTGCCAGTTAGTGGTGATCAGAAAACGCTTTCATTTTAGCATCAGCACTGAGAAGAAGTAGCATGACAAGAAATGCAACAGTACAACAGAATTTACCAGTCAGAAACTTTCTGTGGACGTCTCCAGTGTTGCTGTGGTACCTCGTGAACTAAAAATTCCAGATCGGACTCTGTGTCAAGATTGCAGAAACAATGCTGAGGCCGACTCTAGGATGATGTTTTGAATTAGGCCGCACCCACAAAGAGCAAAAGGCAGAGCCTCAGAGATCGAGAAGTCTGTTAGGTTTAAACAACCTGAAACATTTCTCTGAAAGGAAGACAAGAGAGGGGTCAGTTCTTAATCAGATTTTACTTGCACAAGGAGAACAGACAGAGAATGTTCAAACCACCCGCTCTGAAGATCTTGGTCCAGGCTTTCCATTTTTATAACCTATCAGGTCTTAGTTATATTTACATTTGCTCCTCTAAAGGTGTGGAAGGAACACAGCCTCAAACTGGTTCTACTATCATTAATGTCATAGTTCAATGCAATAGGTCAGCGTCAGCATCTTTGAGTATCTGTAATGTGTCAGCCTCCAGGCAGCCTTCAGCTTAGGATGACTGCAACCTTCCAGATACCAGCTGAGCACGACCTCAAAAGAGAAAAGAGGTTAAAATCATACAAAGCAAATATGAGATAAATGTATGTACAACCCTATCAGCGTCTTACTCCAGGTAGAAAAAGAAGCTTGCAAAAATAACTCATATTTCATACATTTTATTTTCTTTAGCTGCGCCAAAGGTAATCGGTGTAATAGGTGTCCCTTTGCTTCCCCATCTGTCCTGGATACCTGTGCATTTTACCTTTCAGCTGTTACTTTACGTTACTATCTCTACACATTACTTAATAGCAGTAATCTAGCATCTTAAAGCTGCATGACCTCAACATAAAAGAATTATGCATGACGGTTGCTCAGCAACCAGCTGAGCTGTGTTTGAAGTCTCACCACTTCACCTAAACACAAGCGACTGCTGAGATCCTGATTTGAGCATGTCAGCAGATTAACAGTGAAAATCAGCTCGGCTTATTAGCACTTCACTCAGCAGATTTTTGACGTAAGCAGGAACAGACATCCTGAACCGCTCCATCATCTGACTGTACTCACAAAATGTTACACCTGACCAGTGAAGTCTCTCTGCTGGTTTGGGACCAGATTTAAAGAATGGTTACAGTGACACCTAGAGGCTAAGATGCATAGCTGCATGTTTTTTAAAACCTCTCATAAATGTTTTGTAGTTAAGATGAAAGACTTTTCATTGTTCCTGACAGTTTTGAGGATTGAAGATGTTTTATTTGGCTTTGCTTTTAGTGTGTATTCTTCATAGACAAAGAACTATAAGACACTTATTGAAACACCCAAACTTGTGTTTTCCTGTAGATGTGACATTTGGTGACGATTGAGCTGAAGCTGTTTAAATACAGAAAGGCAGTAGGTTTATGAAACCAGAAAAATTCCAGCAGTTTGAAAAATCAGAATAGTTTTACAGTTTGATCATTTTAGCAGTGATTTGAACAGTCTGTGCATTAAATGTGGAGATGAGTTTTAAAAATAAAGTTATTTTGCAAACTTGTTTTAATGGAAAAAGATACATCTTTCGGTGTTTCGAGATGCTTTGCACTCATCAGTCATCTGTCAAGTGCAAAAAGGCTGCTTACACTTTTTATACATACATGGTAAAAATAGAAACATTGTAGAAATGTTCATTTAAAATTAGAATATTGCAACAAGCTCCAGGATGTCTTCACTCCAGACTCCTGTTTCAAAGGAGTCACATCACTGTTTTTCTGGACCATTATCATTATATAAAATAAAAAAAATCAACAGAAAATAAAAAACAGCTCTGATAAATGCATAACTGAAAAAAATACTATACTTTTTTTTAACTCCCTGTTGCACAGCCTGTAACAAGACTGTTTTCACCTCTTCTTATTCACTCCCAGCAGAAGATTACAGTCACATTACAGAGCAGAACCAAAATGGATAATGATGACAAACATTAGTCCTGCTGGATGAGATGGAGACAGAAAAGTTATTCTTGAAAGAAACGACTGATATGATCGACACCAAGGGTTTGATATTAAAGATTAGTTGGGTAAACAGCACTAATGCAGAGGCTCATTTAAGCCTTTCAGTGGATAGATGGTTCTGAACGGTGACTGACAGAGAAAGGAATATGAGACAAAAGTAATACTCTTAAAACACTTCTATTGATGTGATGACGTGATCCTTTAGACTCACGTCTACACACTTAAATACACATATCTACAGACTTATACACACACATCCACCCACCCCTACATATACACACTTAAATATACACATCTACAAACTTATATACACACATCTACACACTTATATACACACATCTACACACTTATATACACACATCTACACACTTAAATACACATATCTACACACTTATATACACACATCTACACACTTAAATACACATATCTACACACTTAAATACACATATCTACACACTTATATACACACATCTACACACTTAAATACACATATCTACACACTTATATACACACATCTACACACTTATATACACACATCTACATATTTAAATACACACATCTACATATACACACATCTACACATTTAAATACACACATCTACACACTTATATACACACATCTACACACTTATATACACACATCTACACACTTATATACACACATCTACACATTTAAATACACACATCTACACACGTTTATACACACATCCACACACTTTAATACTCCCATCTGTACACTTAAATACACACATCTACACACTTTAATACTTCCATCTGTACACTTAAATACACACATCTACACACTTATACACACACATATACACGCTTAAATACACACTTCTTCTTTTCCTTTCGGCTTTTCCCTTCAGGGGTCGCCACAACGAATCAGTGATTTGCATATTTGATTTGGGAAGATTTTACGTCGGATGCCCTTCCTGACACAACCCTCTGTATTTATCCGGGCTTGGGACCGGCACAATGAGACCCTGACTTGGGCCCCCTCGTGGCTACATTTCTACACATATATACACACTTAAATACACACATCTACACACTTAAATACACACGTCTACACACTTATATACACACATCTACACATTTAAATACACACATCTACACACTTAAAAACACACGTCTACACACTTATATACACATATCTACACACTTATACACACACATCTACACACTTAAATACACACTTCCACAAACTTAAATACTCACATCCACACCCTTAAAAACTCACATCTACACACTTAAATACACACATTCACACTTTTAAGAACACTTAAACTGATTTGTTGTGGGAACCCCTGAAGGGAAAAGCTGAAAGGAAAAGAAGAAGACACTTTTAAGAACACATTTACACACACTTGACCACAGAGACAGTACCCATTGTCAAGCACACACACACAAGCATGCACAATCATACATACACCTCCCCGCACTAGAGGACACACAAAAACACAAACATCTACATCTCAAGCACACACAACCACATACTTAGGCAGACACATCTACACTCAGGAACACAATTTACACATTTTACATGTTCTGCATTGTACAAGTGGGCTGCAGAAGAGAGTGAAACCATCTTCTGTGAGTCTTCTGTTCAGGACAGAGTGAACAGCAGGAGCCTGCTGGACAGGCAGTCAGGTCAGTGAGACACGACACTTGGTGTGGATGCTCTGGGTTGACCGCTCTGTTCTTCAGGGGTAATCCTCAACAGACCAGCTGCAGCTCAGAGACTAATCTGAAGGATTAACATGCCCCCCTGTATCACCCTGCAGGGATTGGTAGTTAGTACAGCAAAACATAGCATGACTGTTATTCTTTTGCAGTCAGTTGAAATAGATTAGCGTTAATTAGTGTCAATACAAAATGACCTAAATGTGGAAATGTATTAGAACATTTTCTTGGAAAAAATGTTTTTCATCCTTTTTCTCTTGTTACTCCGTGTTTTGGTTTTCACTTTCTTGTGTCCAGTGTGAGTCTCTGTCTTGATCTAATTGGATTTTTTCCTGCATGTGACCTGGTTTCTACTGTGTCATGGATTTATTTGTGTTAACCTATTAAACTCTTGGACCAGAACACATGGAAAATACCTGCAACTTTACACAGCCAAAACAACCCTCATGGGTCTGTAATTAAAGAGTAACTAAACACTAAATCAACTCTTTTTTCTATAAATGGGGCTTTAAGAGTCTGGCCTGTTGCTTGATGCCAAATTAATGTCAAATTAGAATAAATGTGTTTAATTCATGAAAATATATTCAAAAACCATCTGTATGCTGCTCCTTACAGGCTGAAACAAGGAATTGCTGTTGAATTTTGTGATTGCTCAACTGGTTTAAGTCCTAGATGTTTCACGTCATCAGTTCTGCAGCTCCAATATAAAAGCCCCGCCCATCTTTGATTCTGTAACGGTCGTTAGCTTTAGCATGGCTCGTGGGTGTTTTCCCTTCCGTTATCAAAAATCTACTGGCTTACACAAATTTCCAGTGGACTTTGGAAGTTAGGAAACAGAGGTTGAGTGCATTTGGCATCAAATACAGCAAACTCCATCCTGGTGATGGATTTAATGAACATTTCACTCTGTATTGTTTGTTTAATATGTTAACCTTTATTAGCTATGATGCTAGCAGCATTTTACCACTCTCAGACTCTGGTCCCCTTTGGACCTGCAAACCCTCAGCTGCGCCAGCAGCCCCGCTGTTGGGCATTGCAAAAGCAGCGTCTTGAGCATGGATATCTATTACTGGATTGACCCTTGCCTATTCACTGCTATAGACAGAGACGCGCACATAAAGGCGCCATTGCTATGCATCGAGTCACGTCAACAGAATGCAGCTGTTTTAATATAAGACAAGCAGGCATCAACCGCAAAAATCAGATTACTTTTTCTAACCGATTTTTCAGAAAACATGGATCGAATTAAAGCTTAGAAAATGTAGCAAAATGTAACATCATTTGTATTATCTCTCTTTTTTTAACATTCATTTTTTTTTATTTGCATTACTCTAAAAAAAACAAGTTGTAAGTAGTGCAAGAACAGTAGGAACTTAAAGTGTTACAGCTACATAAAGCTAACCTAACTGTCAATCATAGCTCTTAGCCACATCTTCATCAGTCAGTCTGGCTGCTCTAGCCCCACCCCCTTTTTGGCATTTTTCAAATATGGGCTGAGAATGGAGTCAGCCTCTAACTGCCCTGTTTGGTTACCCTTTAAGCATTGCCATACAATTAATATTTTTCTATTCTGCTAGAAATAGATTAATGTCAAATAACTTAAAAGATGATTTCTTCTTCAAGGACATGGGTTTATTTGATGAGCAGCATAGGTGCTTGCACATATCACACACTTACAACTGGGGCAATTTAGAAATATCAATTAACCTGAGGAACATGCTTTTGGATTTTAGTAGGAAGAGAACCCATACATGTGTCAAAGACTCCCCTATGACACTTTTTTTTTATTAAAATGTAAAAAAAATGTTCAAGATCTTCATGGACAGAACTTCCTCCAAAATCCTGATTCTTTCTCCTTCCAGTTCACCAAAGACTCTTTTAGCTAATTCTCCAATGTTTATTGACTGTGATCAATACATTCAATCATTGGTTTCTCAGAGTTCTTGATAAAATAATCAAAGCTAACATCCAAATGCTCTTTCATTGATTTACAATCCTTTCCAACTGCGGTCAAATGAGCCGCCGTTCACATTTCCGTGGTCACATCAAGAAGCTCCGTGGAGTCTGGTGGAGATTTTCCAGCGTTCTCAGTCCTGCTACCGTAAGTATTGGATGAAACTCACACCAAAAATCCAGTGATGCTGATTTGACCACAGAAATGTGAACGGCGGCTCATTTGACTGCAGTCAATGTGAAGATACCATCTTCTCTTCTCCAGAACCTGAACTAGACACTAGGAACAGATGAGGGTTTAGTGCATGTGCAGCAGAGCTGTTGATGGAAAGAAGATCATTCATTCAAACAGAGTCTGTCCAAGACAGTTTGATTGATTTAAAAGGAGAAATACTCGGAAATGAAAAAACTAAATGATTTCTTATTACATTTGTTCTCTATCATAAGAAAAATGCCACACATTTTCCAAATTCAATAAACACCTGAAATACCTGGTTCTTAACAGTGCAGGTGAAGTTTTCCACATTCCTTGAATTTCCTCAAGATAATAAAATAAAAATGTGTCTCAACAAACGAGTAGAAAAGAATGAATGTCAAATCCATTTACATTTTAGTTTTATAAAGTTCAGCTCACTGTTGTTTGACCCCATCAAAATAACACAAATACAACATTATTAGAACATTCTAGCACACTGTGGTCACATGACTTTGATCA
>NC_050520.1:13889186-13891255 GCF_002922805.2 Oryzias melastigma
TGATAAAGTTCAGCTCACTGTTGTTTGACCCCATCAAAATAACATAAAATACAACATTATTAGAACATTTTAGCACACTGTGGTCACATGACTTTGATCAATTCAAAGAGTTTCCACACATTGAACTGGAACGATGGTTGATCAGTTTCTGCCGCATCACATGAGTGTTGTTCACTGGAATAGTCATTTTTACATTATGGTAAAATAAACCTACCATGTCTCAGTCCAAATGGTATTTTCCAAAATCGATTCAATTATCAATTGATCTCATTTTGAAAAATAATGTTTTAATGGTATTAGCCGATTTGATTCAATTCTGCCTTTGGTTGGATCATAGGAACATGAATTGGAACAAAAATTGATTAATTGTTACAACCCTAAGTTTCCAAGATGGTTTAAATTGGACTCCTCACACTTTAAGTTTCTCTTTTCTAATATTATTAAATTAGAAATATTTTGTTAGAAGGACCTAAAAAATCTTTTGCATCTTATTAATATGTGAGTATACTTACAAACTTTTCCAAATTCAGTCTTTTTAGTCAAAAAAATTCTCTTCACTCTTTTTATATTATAATGACACCAGAAACTTCTTAAATAACCCTGTTCTTAAGTTTACATACCCTGATGACTTCATTCTGAAAATATGCACTTAAACTAATACAAAAGTGTTTGAATGGGAGCTAAAGCTGACCATCCTCACCTGTGACTCATTTACCTGTGATCAATGTGTGCACTAAAGGTGTTGGAGTTTCTGGACTCCCAACAGACCTGTCATCCTTCATCCAGTGCTGCACGGACATTTCTGGGTCCTGAGTCATGAGGAAAGCTAAAGAGCTGTCAAAAAAATCTATGAGAAAAGGTAAATGAGCTGTAAAAAACAGGAAAGGGACATAAGGACTGAGAATCCCAGTCAGCAGAGTTCAAACTTTGATCAAGAGGGGTTCTGTTGAAACCTGTAGGGAGGCAAAGAAAAACCAACAAATAACTTCAAAAATTATCCAAGACTCTGAAAATCAGTGGTGTGGATGTTTCAAGATGCACACTAAGGAGGAACCTGACGAAAAATGGGCTGCATGGTGGAGTCGCCAAAAGAAAGACTTGTTTGTGCAAATGCCACAAAATAGCTCTTTACAAAACACCAAACAGCACATAAATAAACCTCCAAACTTCTGGACCAAAGTCATTTGGAGTGATGAGACCAAGACTGAACTTGTTGTCCAGAACCATAAACATTTGGAGAGGAGTCAACAATGTCTATGATGAAAATAACAGTATTCCTACAGTGAAACACGGAGGTGGATCGCTGATGGTTTGGGACGTGTGATCTACAAAGACACAGGAAATTTGGTCTGAACTGATGAAGACATGAACGCAGCAGACCATCAGAAGATACTGGAGGAAAACTGTCATTCTTCAGCTCGAACGCACAAGAGACACACCTGGACAATTCAGCATGACAACAATCCAGAACACAAGTCCAGCTGTCATTGGTTCCAACAGAACAAGGTGAAGGTTCTGGAGTGTCCGTCTCATTCTCTGACCTCAATATTATTGATCCACTCTGGGTTCTCAAACAGCAGTTCAAACCCAAGAATTGAAAGGAACTTGAGGTTTTCTTCAAGAAGAATTGACTCCTTTACCATGAGAGAAAATAAAGAACTTTATCCACATCGACCAACAGAGACTTCAAGATGTTGATCATGCAAAAGGAGAAAATACAAGCTTTTAAGACCTGAGGGATGTAAACATTTTTGCACTTTTGGGAAAAGTATACTGTCATTATAATGTAAAAAGAGTAAACACTGTTGTTTGACAATAAATTGTTTTATTCAACCAGTGATAAGTGAGAGCTAAGTGAGAAAAATATGTTTCTGTGTTATAATTCGTATTCACCATTAAATGGCAAATAAATCAAATATTCTGCTAGGGTGGACAGCCTGCTGATGTCCCGCCCTCCAGAGCCATATACCTCACCGTGATTGGTTCATTCAGCTCTGCACACAACAACTGTCATTCATATCAGTCTTGCGGGCTGCACTAACTGTCAGAGGTGGGACCAAGTCATTGTT
>NC_050520.1:13891380-13911898 GCF_002922805.2 Oryzias melastigma
GACTCGAGTCCCCACCTCTGCTAACTGTAATTCTTCATATGAAGATGGGGGCTGCAAATTACCATCCCTGGGGCCGCAGACGGCCCGCGGGCCGCGAGTTTGAGACCCCTGCTTTAAAATGTTCTCTAGATTGAAGATGGGATTTGGGCTAGTTCACTGATCTAAAGTTGACCTAACTGTTAATCACAGATCCTAACCACACCTCTGCTGCTCAGTCCGGCTCCAGTAGCCCCTCCCCCTTTTTGGCATTTTTTTTTTTATCTGGGCTGAGAATGGGGTCAGCCTCCAACTGTCCTGTTTGGTCACCCTTTAAATACAGTCGTCTCAAGGGGCCGTGTTCAAATAAAACAACCATTTTTTCTTATAAAAACATTTCTTTAGTTTAATATCACAGTGAATTGTTTTCTGACTAGTGTTTCTTTAAAGGTCCATTGAGTAATACCATGAATACAGTCATGCTGTTGAGGGTCAAAGGTCTCCAGCTTTGACCCTGACATGCAGAGATTTATCCACCGTTCCTGACTTTAAAGGATGAAACTTTCAAATCCTTTACAATCCGGTGCACTATTTTACAGATTGGACGACATTTGTTCTTCTTTACCTCTGTGTTTGTTTATTATGCCTCTCTAAGATTTAACAGATTTTTTAGCTAATCGTGCTAAAGTTGTTGCTGGTGTTGCGCGTAGATATAAATAGCTGGTAGTTTAGAATTAAAACTGAAAATGTGTTTTTTTTCTGCCATTTATTGTCCCTCAATCAAATTCTTTTGGATCTGTAGCAGGGATCAAACTTAAAATGTGCTTGTTTTATGCCAAAACATTTCTCAGTTTCTGTTTCTTATCCTTCTTTATCATCATAAAAGTACTGTCCCATGTCATTTGAGTTTTAGTTTTCCCTTTGTTCTGAAACCCCTTTTCTTTTAGATATTTAATTGCATTTATATTCTCAGACAAACTTATGTGATCCTCATCCAGTGAACCAATCACAGAGCTGCTGGAGGCTTTGACAGCTCAGCTGAGCTCCAGCTGTCACTCTAAATGGCTGACAGAAGCCTAAAAGCTGCACAGCTCCCACCTCTCCTCCTGCCTCACTTCACCTCCTCTGGTGTCTCAGTTTAAGCTTTTCAGAGTCCAGGAGTCGCTTTCAAGGAAGGGTTGGGATTAAAAAGAACAGAAACGTAAAATGAAATAGGGAGAGGAGTCTTTGGACCGATACTCGGGCTGAGACTTTAACCAGCTTGACAGGATCAGACACACAGAGGACCATCTGTGTATCGCATCACAGGCTCAGGTACCAACAGACAGAGTACTTTTAAATATATATATATATATATATATATATAAAGGTGAAAAGAAAACACCCTGGTGCTTTTTCTTAGGCTCTTTTTACATCTTTTTACATGTGTGTATATAGTCTTTTTCTGCGGCTATGTGTGTACATTTGTTTATTTATATTTATTCTGCTGCTATGACTACTTATTTTTATAAGTTAGTTACATTTTATTGATCTTTTGAATTTTGTATTGATCTTTTAGCAGTTTTATGGTGTTTTGTGCTTTTTATTATTATTATTTCCTGCTTCTACAACTGAATTTCCCTGCGGGGATAAATAAAGTTGATCTTGAATCTTGAATATTTTATGTAATTTGACATGTGATCTCTTTTTGGGATTGTTATCAAAAATGTTTATTGCCATTTTTATTGTTATTACAAATAGTTTTGACTTTGGCTGACACAAGAAACCAGAACAGAAGCAGAGTTTAGTAAAATGATATCTGCCCGATGGGTTTTGTTGTTCCTGAGTCTGTTCTTTATGATCTGTGCTGTGGTTGATGCAGTTGGTTCACTGTTCAGGGGAGTGACTCGGGTCATTACAGACCGCTCACTGCAAAAACTGATTACTAAGAAGGTAAAAAGACGCTTGCTTATGTCCAGCATGAAACTTAATCTTATCATGAAAAACTTTAAGTAGCAAAATAATCTTAGTTTAAGAAAACATATCTTGAGGATTAGAATGTGTTTCTTAAAATACAAATTTTTGATAAGATATTTTTTGATCTCATTGGAAGGTTACATTTATTTATTTGCTTAATGCTTTTTTCTCAATTTTTTAAAGAATTTTGTCTACAAACATTCTAACATTCTGGTCTTAATGTGTCATCACTCTAACAACCAAACCTATCATTTTAGCAACTCTAAACAGAAGGTTTAATTTGATCTAAAGCTATATAGTTGATGTGATAAAGTGTTCTGTGTTCTCTACTTTTGGCCAGCAAGCAAAACTCCAGTTCAGCAACAACTGAGTAATAATTAAAAAACACATTTTCGTAAGATGCTAAGTTAAACAAAATTTGTATTTAAACTTAATGCAAGCAATTTTTTGAACACATTAACATTTCCTGCTGAAACATCAGACAATTATGAAACTGATTATCTTGTCAAAATACAGAATCTTTCAACAAGCCAGCTTTTTAATTATCTGCATTTATTTAGAAAACAGTTATTGTCAAACATTTAAGAAGTCTGTTGAGTTCTTCCACGTTTGGCTTTTTAGCACTGGTGTGTTTAACACCATTAAAAATCACAAATTTCTCTTATGTAGTTGAACAAATGTAAAGAAAACTTCTGGGAATGAGATTTAACCCAGTTTAGGTTTTTATATCAAACACATTAAAGGTTCACATATAGAGTTTCCAGAAAACGACTCCAAGCTGTCTCTTCAGCTAAAGTTTTCAGACATTTTTTGCAAAAAACAAAGAAACAAAAACTGAGTTAACTTTGATTTAGGAGTACAACCAAACTGTGGCACGTTTCCTGCAGCTTTGCTCAACCACCTGTCCTTAGAGTTCAGACTAATCCATTTATGTCTAACAGGCATCACCTGATTACTCTAGGATCCCCATTAAACATTCATGTGCTGACCTAAATCACTTTCAGAAGATCACTGGACAGCCAGAGATCTCCATTGCAAACCGTCACTCATTTCTTTTCAGCTCACAACAGAACGCCACCATGCCAACTGTCAAAAGCAAGAAGAAGAAGGTGAAGAAGGAGATGAGTGAAGCGGAGGAGCAGAGAGAAGGTGAGCCGGCAGTCCCTGCAGAGCCACAGTGCCATCTGTTCCACTCTGGACAGGGTTTTTGTCTGCTGTTTTAGTTGCTTTGGAGGTGGAGATGGAGAACATGACCAACAGGAGCAATTCTGAGAGCAGAGACCCTTTGACCCCGGATCTGCAGGAGCCAGCACCACAGAAGAAGAAGAAAAGGAAGAAGACATCAACATTAGGTGCTGAGGACTTCACTGATGTCTTTAACTGCTCAAGCTTTTCATATTGGAGATATTTTAGTTTAACAATCAGCAAAAAGGTCTCTTGGTTTTGGAGATGAGATGAGAGGGAGATAGAGCCCATGTTCTTACTAACCCCATTCAGAGGATGAGGACTCAGAGGTGTGTACATGCCTCCTGCATCACTTTGAATTTATCAGGAGCAACACATAGTAATCTACAGTGATGAATGAACCAAAAATGTAAAGTCAAGCTCAAAAATTGCACGAATAATTATAATGAAGGAATTTCATAATTTATTCTGCTGTTTATATCCCAGCAATGCAAGAGACCAGGTTTGTGGTGAAAAATTAAAACTTGAGAGAGAAACAGAAGACGCTGCAAACTGCTCTGACCTTTTTCCGGTGGTTCGCCTAATTCACATTTTGTGAGCCGGGACCAAATCTGGTGGGTCGCGACTCATGAGCCGGCTCATCGAAGCTTTAATGTCATTTCTGTACCATAAATTGAGGATCAGAGTGCCTTATGACATGGTGGATTTATTTTAATATTATCTCCTTAATTTATCCCGGTGATTAAAAAAAATAAAATAAAATAAAAAAATCGAGCACCTGGATTTTAATTAAAAAAAAAACAACAGATCGTTTCCAAACGAGGGTTTCCTTCTTCCATTCCTCACCCGGTTACTCTTTTTTACATATGTGGTGAGTCGCGACCCACAAGATTTGGTCAAGACCACGAGATTTGGTCCCGACCCACAAAATTTGAGTCGCAATCCACAAGACTTGGTCACGACCCATGAATTTTGAGTCGTGACCCAGAAGTTTGGAGTCAGGTGAGCCTCCGGAAATAAGTGAGAGGTGTTTGCAGCGCCAGCCCCTGCTGGACCATGATTTGGTTTGATTTGATTTGATATACACACACTAAAAGTGCATAAGAACACAAACAATATAAAATATTCGTAAAAACAAAATCATGTGATGGTGTGTCACAGAAACCCAACTGAAACCCAGACACTTAAATACACTGATCAGTGTTGCCTTAAATGAGGACAGATGATGATTAGCAGCTTGTAGCTGATGAGACTTTGACAAAGAGAACACAAGACCAGAAACAGAACATAAGCCAAGAAAACAAAACTAAAAGAAAAAAAGGGACGTAACTGTCCTCAGTTTATTACATTTAGTTCACTACTTATGCTTTTTTAGCCACTGAATTGACTGTGATAGAGGAAAAACATGGAGATGTCTCTGCTTTGCTTCTCACTCTCATTTGTTTAAAACACGACTAGGATTTATGCTCTCATTCTGACATAGATTATGTCTAACATTTCAGTTGACTGAAGTAAAAACCTGATTAAACTNNAAAAAAAAAAAAAAAAAAAAAAAGATTTCTATTGATGGCATTTCTGCAGAATTGCGATATTTAGTCCTGCAATTGATTCCCGCGATTGTTGCCTTTATCAACCAGATTATTAAAAATTGTGTTTTTTAAAGTTTCATTTTGATGCTGCTCTGTGTGAAAACTTTGGGTGCTAAAAGTTTCCCAAACTGTTTCTGTTGTGTCAGACCAGGAAGTAGAGCGACCTGAGTTGCCAAATGGTAACACCTCAGATGGAGCGATGGAGGGGGAAGAAGCCAGTGTTGCTGTCACCAGAAGAACAAAAAGGAAGAGGTAAATTGATTCAACCGGGGTGGTGCCAAAAGCACCACATCATCAGCAAAGAGCAGAAACCAGATATTAAAGTCCCCCTCCCATGAAAATCCTGTTTTAGAGTTTTTAACATGTATTTTTGTCATTTTTCTAATGAAAGAACAAATGTAATAAGAAATCATTTTGTTTTTACATTTCTGAGTATTTCTCCTTTTAAATCAATCAAACTGTCTTGGACAGACTCTGTTTGAATGAATGATCTTCTTTCCATCAACAGCTCTGCTGCACATGCACTAAACCCTCATCTGTTCCTAGTGTCTAGTTCAGGTTCTGGAGAAGAGAAGATGGTATCTTCACATTGACTGCAGTCAAATGAGCCGCCGTTCACATTTCTGTGGTCAAATCAGCATCACTGGATTTTTGGTGTGAGTTTCATCCAATACTTACGGTAGCAGGACTGAGAACGCTGGAAAATCTCCACCAGACTCCACGGAGCTTCTTGATGTGACCACGGAAATGTGAACGGCGGCTCATTTGACCGCAGTTGGAAAGGATTGTAAATCAATGAAAGAGCATTTTGATGTTAGCTTTGATTATTTTATCAAGAACTCTGAGAAACCAATGATTGAATGTATTGATCACAGTCAATAAACATTGGAGAATTAGCTAAAAGAGTCTTTGGTGAACTGGAAGGAGAAAGAATCAGGATTTTGGAGGAAGTTCTGTCCATGAAGATCTTCACTTCCTCGTCCAGCTGACATCCGGATCAGAACCATACGGCTGGACATTACCCAGATTGATGGATGTTTTTATGTAGCAGCGATGAAGATTTATGCTAGTGAGACACAGAGCTATCATAATGGGCGGAGCACCAAAAGCCACGCCCCCTCAGAGGAGATTTTGGAAACAGAGGCTTCAGATCAACATGAAAAATTTATTTTTGAGACATTTAGGTTGTGGAATTTCGGTTAAAAATTTCATCATAATTAAAACACTATTGGGAGGGTTTTTTAAATGAAAAAAATTTGTCAGGGGGACTTTAAGGCTTCTAAAGTGAACCCCTCACTCAAAAAGTGTCAGTGAAAGTTGGATTCAGAGACTTGAGGATCACTGGCAGAGCCCATCTCTCACTGGATATGAGTCTGACTTGATGTTCAGCAAAGACATTCCTTCGGGAAACAGGGCCAAAGAAACTCAGGATGAACATCATGCTCTCTTTGTCTGCTTACTTTCTTCATTTCTGGAGTCACATCAGTTTTCACACTGAAATCATACAAACATTGTTGTTCTGATCCTCCAGTGATTTCTACAAACATCTTTATTTTGCACAATCCAAAACTCAAAACCAAATTATGTTTAGAATTTAATTTGATTAAATTTTCTCTAAATTTCAGTTTCCAAAAAAAGAGTTGAACTAATAACAAATACGTTTACATTTCTACACCAAGAAGTGTAATAGTATTGTTATTATAAATCTCTAAAGGACAAATTTCAACATTCAACTGTATTACTATCAAGAAATGGTTTTATTATCAATCCAAAACATCCAAATCTCACATTATGATCACATCAGCAGCACTAAGTCAATGCAAGTCCAGGAATAATTGACTGCAGTTGGAAGCTTTGCTCTACCAAAGGTGTACGCTGCAACTTTAAGCTCAGTTTTCTTTCTTCTCAATGGTCCTGCAGGAAGGCGAAAGCCACAGAACACCACAGCCAGGACCTGGAAGCTGAAGAAGATGACATCATTACAGAATCCCAGTCTCCCATCCCGACAAATTCCATGTTCTCTGCCCCTCACGGACACAGCCAGCCGTTTGGAAAAGTCTTTGTGGATAGGAATCGTGAGTGGATGCTCAGCATGAAAACTTTCCGTTTGTAATTCAGGCACGAACACTTACTAGTTACCAGTAACTAGTCACTTACTAGTTAGCAGAAGGGAAGGATAAAGTATGCTTTTTAAACTCATGGAGGAGAAAGCGTCAAAATATTAGGCCCACTCTAACCATTCTAAAAAGGTTCCCAGTGGTCTTTTAATGATGATTGTGAAGTTTTTAGCCAACATTTAATGACCTGTGTTGATTTTTAAAATATATTTTCTGCAGCGCAGCAGGAGTTCATCAGACATTTACCTCTGAGTTGTGGCTGGAACTGTTGGTGCAGAAGTAACCCCACGTTGATATCCCAGCATTCCTTTGATTACACTATCTACTGCTAGCTTATAGCACCTCACAAGCTCAAGCTAGCATTAGCCTAGTTTGAGCCAGATTGCAGCTCAAACAAAGAAAATTAGGATTTGTCTACAAATGGATGCATCAGAATGGAGCAGAGCAGAGACTTTGGCCCGTCTATCGTACTCACCTCAAACCTGAGCTTTTTCAAACCGCAAGATTTTAATCTGCTCCAGATCAATCACAATGTTCAAAAAATTGAGTTTTAATGTAAAATGATTTCATATATCTGTCCTCCATCATGATAAAAATGCTACAAGAACAGGTTGAAAACACCAAAAACACAAGTTTAACATCTTCCCTCTAGTTTAACCTACAAAGTCATGTATTGAATGCTGCATGTGTTGCAGGGCGTTTCCATGCCGACCGTGTGGAACAGCTGCGGCACTCAGAGCTCATTGACGACTACATGGACCCCAGACACATCTGGACCACCAGAGACGTGGCTTTGAAAGTTCACAGCAGCTTTAGGTACGCGTGCACAAAAACAAGCAGTCACCTCATGAAACCTGTTTTAGCAGAAACAAAACAGAAGTATGTTCTTTAGTTATTTAGATTCTAAAGAGCTATGCACACGATTTATTAAAAGTAAGGGTAACACTTACAGGATTCCTTTACAAGCTTTATTAACACATTAACAAACATTATTAATGCATTTATAAGGAGTTACTAAGACATTTATTGGCTCAATAAGCCAAACAAGGGAGAACATTGTCTACAAAGGCCAAATTAATAAACTTCTTACAAGCTTAACCAATGTATTAAGAATCTTTGTTGATATTATTATGAGTGTTTTGCAGCACCTCATCTACATTGACACCTAAATAAGAAATACATATTTTATCTAAAAAAAAGTTTCAAATACTGTTTTCTTGTTAGAGTGTTACTTGTCATTTTTGACCCAGCAGACCTTTAGTAGCTTCTTCTTTTAGAACAGGTTCGTTTCAAACGTCCGTAGAGATATTGTTGGTAGTCATATATTAACTATAGAAGAATATTAAGTATAGTATTTCTTAAAAATAAAATGATAGCAATACAAAACTTAAAAACATTTCACACCTGTGACATAGTATTCAGCTGAATTTAACAAAACTCAGCTGGATGCTTTCATCATATTTTAAAATTTTAAGATTTTAGGAAGGTACCATTACCAAGATCCTGTTTTTGGCCGTGGACCACGCCTCGGGCTCGTCTTGGCTGTGGACTTTGCTACCACCTGTCCACCAGTTCTATCTGGGTGAACTCTATTCAGATACGTAGTTAAAGAGTTCCATTCATCCATTTTCCTGACCGCTTTGTCCCTTCCGGGGTCACGGGGGTGCCAGAGCCCATCCCGGCTGCTGATGGGCGAAGGCGGGGTACACCCTGGACAGGTCTCCAGTCTGTCTCAGGGCCTCAATCACACCCATTCACTCTCACATTCAAGCAAACCTAGCATGTTTTTGGACAGTGGGAGGAAGCCGGAGTCCCCGGTGAAAACCCACGCATGCACGGTGAGAACATGCAAACTCCACACAGAAAGGTCCCAGCCGGGATTTGAACCGGGGCCTTCTCGCTGTGAGGCAAGAGCGCTAACCACTGCGCCACCGTGCAGCCCCAGTTGCTGTAGAGTTAGATAAGCTAATTCTTCTACAACAGTCCTGGTAAATCTCCTGTCTGTCCTGTGATAGGATCTCTCCCTCATGCGAGCATCCCTACAGTTTCTTCTTTTTTTCCTGAATCAGTTTTTTAGGAGTTTTTCCTTACCGGGAAGGAGGGTCTGAGGGCAGGGATAACCATCTTTATTTAGTCTGTTTAGTTTTTAGCCATTGTTTATATTTTATGACCAACTTTCTGCTTCTGTACGATTACCAGCATGAAGTCAGATGAGGTACATTTTTTGTGATATTGGGCTATATAAATAAAATTGAATTGAATCGAATCTTACATCCAACATTATTAGACCTGTGAAGATCCAAACACTTCAGTCCTCACAAACACCGATGTATTCATGATGAACTGAGCATCATTTGGTGCCGTCTCCTCTGCAGGGTCATCGGTTTGTTCTGTCACGGCTTCCTGGCCGGCTACGCCGTGTGGAACATCATTGTTGTGTATGTGCTGGCGGGTGAGCAGATGACCACGCTGGCCAACCTGCTGCAGCAGTACCACTCCCTGGCCTACCCCGCCCAGTCTCTGCTGTACCTGCTGCTGGCCATCAGCACCGTGTCTGCGTTCGACAGGTGTGTGTGTGTGTGTGTGGGGGGTTGTGTGTGCATCATGTGGGATACTAAGAGAATAATTACCAAAAAGTGTTATTTTTGTTTGATCAAATATGACACAAAGACGGAAGTCTGAGCTCCTCTCTGGCTAATAAGACTTAATGTATTTAATTTTAAAACCTAATTTAATTCTGTCCAGTAACTCTCCCCTTCATAACCATCAGACCGTTTCCTCATCTGACTCATTTATAGCCATTTATAAACTGTTTAATATAATTTCCCTCTGTATAAAGGTTAATCAGTGATGCATTTCTGATTCACTCTTCCTTCATTCTTAAGTTCATCCATTTATCCACACTTCCATCTTCCTCCATTTATCTGGAGTAGGGTTGTAGAGATGATGCTCTTGACAGAAACTTCTTCCAGTTCTGCCTCAAGAACGCCAAGGAGTTCCTAGGTCAGATGTAGTTCCTCCAGCGTGTCTTGGGTCTGTCACAGACCTTCACCTAGTGGTAAAAAGGCAAGTTTCATCAGATAATATTCACTAAGTTCAAAGCAGCTGATGAGAAAACTCTGACGTCCCAGCATTCTAGCAGCATTTAAACGCATCACTTGCTGTTATGCCCTGCTGCTGCTGTATGGTGTTTTTTATGTCCAAACTCCACGCAGAAATAAGACATCTCCACGCACATATCAAACATTCTTCATGGACAGTTCAGTCCCCCACGAGCGCTTTCTGCTCCTGTGCGCTCGTGTTTAATCCTCGGCGAGCAGAAAGTCCTCACAAGCTAGAGACTGTCTACTTCTGCATGCGTGAGCTGCTCCCTCGGGCACGAGTGATGAGCAGAATCTCAGTGAGAGCTGCATGCGCAACATTTTAGTCATGTGCGGTTGTGGGGCTTCTGGCTCTGCTCGTGGAGAAACTATTTCCAGTTGGGGGCAGAGACAACCCCAAGATCCAACCCCATTCCATTGGGGTTGGATCTTGGTAGTCTTGATTTGCGGGCTTTGTTTGTTTGTTTTAAATAGTTAGATTTTGGTTAGGCAGTCATTAGCAGGGAGCTAATGACTCCGAGGATTGACATGGGTGTGTCAGCAGTCTCCATGACTTATTTTATGTTTGGCCAAGATTCCAAGTCCCTTTGCTTGGGTTTTTTGTTTGAACCACCACACTAATAGAATAGAATAGAATAGAATAGAATAGAATAGAATAGAATAGAATAGAATAGAATAGAATAGAATAGAATAGAATAGAATAGAAAATACTTTATTAATCTCTTTGGAGGTCCTCAGGGAAATTCAAGTACCAGCGTCCGTACAGAAGTAAAATACAAAATAAGTAAAATAGAATAGCAAAATAAAGTAAAATAGACTGAATATAAAGTAAAATAGACTGAATATAGCTAAATATGCAATAGAAAAAATTATAAATAATGCAGAAACTAATGATTTCATTTTGTTCTTTCTTTGCAGAACAAAGGTTTTTGTTTTTTTACTAAACTGTGTTCCTTTTCCCTTTGATGTCCAATTTTGATGCTATTGTCCTACTTTGTATTTTTCCCCTAGATTTGGGGCAGGTTTGCCCATTGGGGATGTAACACTTATGCACAAATCTAGTTTGTTTCAAGCTGTTGTAGTTTTAAGCATTGAATGAGTTCATTGTACTTTTTTTTAATCATATTTTTTTTACTTGTGCACAAGATGTATTTTATGAGTTATAAAACAAGAACTGCGAATGCTAAAATCGGGGTAATACTACACTGCTCACAAAATTAAAGGAACACTTTTTTTATTGGATTTATTGAATTGAATTAAATCCATCTGATAATGTTCTTGTTGGTTAAGCAGCTGATGGCCTCGTTAATCAATTTCAGCTGTATTGGTGTTCATGGAATTAACAACAGGTGCACTTCAGTGGCAACAATTAGAAAACCCTCCAAACAGGACTGGTGTTACATGTGGAGGTCATTTCAAGTTTCTCCCTCTTGATCTTTTTTGGCTGGTTTTCCACTCGTGCTGATTTTGGCTTGATAATTATCTCTACTGGCAGTATGAGGAGATTCCTTAACCCTACAGAAGTTGAACAGGTTGTCCAACTTCTCCAGGATGGCACATCCACACGTGCTGCAGCAAGAAGGTTTAATGTGTCTCCCAGCACAATCTCCAGAACATGGAGATTTCAGGAGACTGCTGGTTATTCTGGGAGAGCTGGACAGGGCCGTAGAAGGTCCTCAACCCCTCAGTAGGAACAATACCTGCTCCTTTGTGCAAGGAGGAACAGGCTGAGCACTGCTCGTGCCCTACAGAATGACCTCCAGAGGGCCATTGGTGTGAATGTCTCTACCCAAACAATCAGGAACAGACTTCATGAAGGTGGCCTGAGGGCCCCACGCCCTGTAGTGGGTCCTGTGCTCACTGCCCAGCACCGTGGAGCTCCACTGGCATTTGCTCAAGAACACCAGAATTGGTCAAGTCCACCACTGGGGCCCTGTACTTTTCACAGACGAGAGCAGGTTCACCCTGAGCACCTGTGATAGACGTGAAAGAGTCTGGAGAAGACAAGGAGAAGGTTATGCTGCCAGCAACGTGGTTCAACATGACAGGTTTGGTGGTGGGTCAGTGATGGTCTGGGGAGGCATATCCATGGAGGGACGCACAGACCTCTACTGCCTAGGAAATGGTGCTCTGACTGCCATAAGGTATCCAGATGAAATCCTTGAACCCATTGTCAGACCCTACACTGGTGCAGTAGGTCCTGGTTTCCTCCTAATGCACGACAATGCCCGGCCTCACGTGTCAAGAGTATGCAGGCAGTACCTGGAGGATGAAGGAATTGAAACAATTGAATGGCCTTCACCATCCCCTGACTTAAACCCAATAGAACATCTCTGGGACATTATGTTTGGGTCCATTAGGCGCCCCCAGGTTGCTCCTCAGACTGTAGAACATATGCCATAAGACACCATCCGTCGTCTCATTAGGAGCATGCCACCATGTTGTCAAGCATGCATACAAGCTGGTGGGGGCCACACAAGATACTGAAAAGCATTTTGAGTTGCAGAAATGAAGTTTTGGAAAAAATGGACTAGCCTGCCACATCTTCAATTCACTCTGATTTGATGGTGTCTACACAATTGAGCCTCTGTAGGCTGAAAACCTTTATTTCCATTAAAAGACTTGGCATCCTTTGTTCCTAAGACACTGCCCTGTCGTTATTTGTATGGATATCCAACTTCATATTGAGATCTGATGTATCTAATGTGTTTCTTTAAAGGAGTCCTTTAATTTTTGTGAGCAGTATATTTTCTCTCCTTATGTATGAGCTCCGCTCTGAGAGACTCAAGTTCCCATTTCAAATGGCAAACGTCTGTGATAAGGTCAGACCCTCTGTGAAGACCAGTATTGAGTTGTGGAACAAAAACAAGGTTTTTTGTTGTTTCCAGAGTTAACTTGGCCAAAACCTCCATGGCTCTGAGAGGCTTCCTCACCCTTGACCCTGTCGCCCTGGCTTCATTCTGTGAGTTCAGACAACATTGATCGTGTTGACAAAGCTGCACAGTTTTGAGAATATTTGTGTGTTTTCCTTAGTGTATTTTATAGCCCTGATTTTGTCGCTGAGCCAGCAGACGACCAGCGATCGCATCAACCTTTATCCTACCGCCAATGAGACTCTCTGGTAAAAACAAATATGTAGACTTTGTTGTTACTTCTGTAAGTGCTTACAAAATAACTTACGAAGGACTTGGACACCGATCCTTGCAGGGCTCCTGGGTCAGAGCAGCAGATCCTGCGGCCCTGGATTGCAGTCAACCTGGTGGTGGCGCTACTGGTGGGTCTGGCCTGGGCTGTCATCTCCACTCGGCCCGACATTGATTACACAGAAGGTGAAACAGACTGACATTCCACATCTTTCTCCTTTTTACTGTGGTGCAGCTTAACCATTTATACAAATTCTAAAAATTAAAATGTAGAACATTTTCTCAGATAACAGATGAGAGCAGAAGACGTCAATTATACATCAGATTTAATGCTGACGGGTCAAGCAGACATTGTGCTGCAAATTGCTCTTAGGAGTGTTCATCTCTCATCTCTTTTGATGTAATTATTTAAAAAGCCACAGGGTGGCACTAAAGCAGATGTCATTTCAGATCATGAAATCCTTTTTTTCTCTTTTGCAGAGTTTTTAATGACCATGGAGGTGGAGGGATACCCACGAGGAGAGGAAAACCTGGGTATTCCAGCCTAAAACCACCACATATCCCTTCATAATCCCATAAAGGTTTTTTGTTTAATAAGTGATTTTTTTTGTACTGTTCCAAATATTCAAAAGCTGCTTACCAGATAAGTGATTTTGTAAAACAATAAAAGAAATATATTGTAAACGTACAAAACGGGTGTTTGTTATTTTGTTGCAACAACTTTTGACAGTGGTGCAGTTTGTTGAAATTTCAGTTTGCGAATTACACAAAAATATCTATTTCTAACAAAAGCAGGAATTTTAGCTTAAATTAATGCCTATTTTTTGAATGAAGTATTCAATATTATTTTAAAGGGCAGAGATGTTGTTTTATTTAAGCAAATGTATACTTTTTGAATAAATACTACTTTTTAAATAAATTAAAAACATGCACATCATTTTGAATAATTTCTTTAATCTTCACATTTCACAGAACATGTTCTTTTTCTTAATTTGCCTATTTTACCTGCAATTTCAGCTATTTATCTGTTGCTGTGTCAAATTTGTCCTTTTTTATTGGTGTTTTTGCTGTTGCCTTCTCTATTTTTGTTATTTAAAACTTGGTGTGTGTTTCTCAATATGTTTTATCCTAAATACTTAATGCGTTTGCTGTTTGTTTAGGAGTGATAACTTTTTATTTGTATTTTTCTCCCTGTTTAGCTCATTGGCAGATGTATCGAGCAGTTATTCAGTGAGGCTGATTCACCTATTTAGATGAATGACATGACAAGAGACATTTGCGGCCTCCTCGGAACTCTGAACACTAATCTCGGTGTCAGCTTGAATACGTCCGACAGTCAGTTTTATTCCTTTCGTAGTTATAACTATGAACAATCTTCTTTAATAAAAACGCTCCAATTTAAGGTGAATGGCGCGAGAACTTCACATGTTCACATACATTTCGGTGATGCCAAAAGAAAATTGGTATTTCCCAGGCACCTTTGAAGGCAGCAGGACGCATCCAGTGAGCGCGAGCCTCAGCAGTTGGTAGTAACAATCATGTAAAGATGGCGGAGCTGCAGATGCTGCTGGAGGAAGAAATTCCTGCAGGACGGAGAGCCCTGCTGGACAGTTTTACCAACCTGGAGAGAGTGGCGGAGTACTGCGAGAGCAACTATGTTCAGGTAAGCGCGGCCGCCGCGGCCTGGAGGACGTTTGAGGGGAGAGGTGGGATGTTAGCGGGGAGGAGTGGGCGGCTTGAGGGAAGAGTGCTGGAATGACGGCGCTATGGTCCGGCATGTTAGCCTTCACGCGCCGCCGAAAAGTCCAACAAATTCGGTTACAAACGTGGAGGCGGGCTGCTCCTTCACGGCGGAGCGGCAGCTGTCCCCGCAGCGTCCAGACGCCGAGCGGACGTTCAGCCTCGACAGTCGGTTCGGGCTCCACGACTCACTTTTCTAAGTTTGAATGTGGAGGATGAAGTGGAGGCTTGAGCGCCATTAGATCGATGTTTACCACAAATCACACCTTTTGTTGAGTCAAGTTCAGTGAAATTACATTTTTTTTTATAATAGTTTACATAATTATATAACGCTGAGCAGTTTGTGCTCTTTCCATTTTCCCGGGGTGTCAGAAATGAATCTGGGTGAAGATGGAGGAGGTGAAGATGGGAGCTGTCACCCACAGTGGTTTGCATGAATGCTTCTGCCAAATTCAATTTTACACTTAAAGAAAAAATCGTTTGTTTGCCAAATGTAATCCCACGTGTTACAATTTTTACTAGTCATTAAAACAGAAGATGCAAATTTCCATAAATGATACATTTTCTTTCTCTCCGTTCTTCATAGTCAGGTCTTTTAAAGCATGTGTCAAAGTCAGGGGCGCCGCTAGATTTTGAGCCCCATGAAAATCATTTTTGTGAGAAAATAATATGACAACTAACATGTACATTATGGGAAGAACTGAGTACTCTGAATGCAATAGAATTTATTTAAATAAACGTTTTCATGAAAAAGAGTTTATAATCAGTGGAGATTTAAAAAACCTCAGCTAAAAAAAGGACCATCAAAATACAAAATGTCAATATATGGTTTATCCTCATTTCAATAAAACTTGACTTATGAATGATTGCAAATGAGTAAGTCAGGCTTCTTTCCAACCTATTAACCTGGTTCTTGCTCAACTTTGTTCACCAAGGACCAATCCCAAGCCTTCTCACATGCAGAATCGCCCAATAAGGTCTTTGAAGTCCAGCGTTCTTACCAACTACAGATATGATTTATGACTCTTTATAGGGAGCGGAATCTTTTGAATGAGTTTGTGTCAAAGATCTGTTCAGAAGACTGGATCTTTTGGTTGTTTTAACATGTATTCACTTTTAAGAAGCCAACCTGGAGTTTATTAATTTAATCCTGGAAATAATTACAGGGGGATTGATGGGATAAGATCTGGATTAGAATAATTCAAATTCAGATTTCTCACCAATAGTTTGAATTTGTTTTGTAGAGTTTGAATTATTTGTAAAATATCAATTGCCCCGCTACGCCAAGAACGGCAGAACTTCCTAGCTCGCTGAACCGATCCTTGGAAAACTGGCTGGTCGGCAGTTGGAGAGCGGCTGTGGGATGCAGAGGCAGCCTGCTTCAGCCTCCTGAACCTTATGATTTTTTTTTTCTTTTCATAGGGACAATAATACAAAAAAAATCATTTAGTTACATCAAGCTAACCCTACTGTCACTGTCAATCACAGATCCAGACAACACATCCTTTGCCCCGCCCCCTTTTTTGCATACTTCAAATCTGGGATAAGAGTGGAGTCAGCCTCCAACTGTCCTGTTTGGATACCCTTTCCTTTCAACGTCCTTCTAAAAGACATCGTAGGTAATATTATACAGCTAATTCTACAAGTTAGAAGTTAGAAATAAGCGCATGATAACTTTGGGACATTAATAGAGGGCTGGATATATCTACCTGGTGGGCCGGATCCGGATTGACTTGGACACTTGTGGTTTAGAAATACATCAATAATCTACTATATGTTTTAAATATATATTTATATTAATCTGATCCAGTTCACATACTGTAAATGTATCAGTGAAATAATGAGATTGTTAATATCATCCAGTGTTACATGGATTCTCTAAAGGAGAAGTTCTAACTAAAATGTTCAGATCATTAACATTGGAAACATTGTTCTGCTTCTCCTGGAGGACGTTTCAGTTTGGACACTAGGTGGCGATCTTGCTATACCATTACACCTTATTAAAGAAGAAGAAGAAAGTATGAGGAAAAAAATGTTTAAGACCACAAATGGTTACTTTAAAAATATTTCCTTAAAAGAGTTTAGAAAGTTCATGTCTGTGAGTTTATAAAGATGTTCATTTAGTCAGAATGTATGTTTACGTCGACTGAGCGTTAGCATTAGCCGTCTGATGGGGAATTCCATTAAACTTAGTATCAAGTTAGTAGAATTTAGCTTTATGTGCTAAATCGATGTATATTTTTATGAACCAGTGATTGCTCTATTAAGCTTAAATCAAGTCAAATCGATTTATTGATTTTATTAACCCAGTCCTAGTAGATAATCATCATGCATGTATCCTTATTTCAGAGGTACAGGTCCAGGTTTGTGCTTTGTTTCCTTGAGACTTTTCTCGCCTCTTAAGCTCAGATAAAATATCAGGTCCGTGAGTTGGTGGTGAATAGATTTTGCTGGTAGCCTCTCCACCTGGTTGGTGGTGATGTTCCTGCTCAGTCAAACTGCTGTTGGTGGGTTGGCTCAAACCCACACCTGTTCACCGTCTCTTTGGCTGTGGGGGTGAAGTTTCCTGTCAGTCAGGAGGAGACGCAGCAACGGGATTCAGTTAAGTGTTGGGAACAGAAGCAAATTCATTAACAGTTTACACAATTATTTAATATTGTTGATTTTAAATGAAGAGAAACTTTCTTCATACATTCCCACTCAGATCATCTTTTGACCTATTGTAATCGTGTTCCCAGTGGTCTTTTAATGATCATTGTGATGTTTTTAGCAAATATTTAAAAACCCGTCTCGTTTCATCAGAGGTAGTTTCTACAGAGCAGCAGGAGTTCATTAGACATTCACCTCTGAGTTGTGGGCGGGACTGTCGGTGCAGATCATTGACTGTATATGAGTACTGGACCGGGTGAGTGTGACGTCACCTGTGAAAAATTATTTACTTCTGGCTCCAAATGAAGCTGGTATTATTTATGGATACCACCATATTGGAGCCAGACATTGCCAGTGAGCAGTGATTGGTCCAAATTGGTCGGAGTTTTAATTTCTATTGTAACCACTCTGGCCAGTCGGGAGTGAGCTTGTTGGAAGTCCACCCCTAACACTTTAAAGCAGCCCACATAAAATCTGTCAATCAAACCTTTTTGAGTGTCTGAGGCATCTGATTGGCCAGTTAATAACTGAAATGGCTCACGATACAGGAAATATATGAAAAAAGTGTTATCAAGAACATGTTAAAAATGAATATATCAGAGCAAGAATGATTTTTCTGACAAATAAATTGACTGAGTAATAACTGATTATTCCTCTTTAGAAGTATATGGGACTTTGGCTTCTATGAACCAGCAGGTACTTCCTGTTTGGAATGCCAGGGGGAGGAGTCACTCAGTCCAGTTCTCATATACAGTCTACTGAAGCAACCCCCCCTCCCCCACCTCTGTTGCTAAGAGCTTGGAGCAGGGAGCTTGTGGTCCCCCTGCGTACTTTCTACATAAGAAATTAGCTATTTTTTCACACATTTTCTTTCTTCTGCCCCTAGTTCACAACAATTCAAACACATGCTCAGGAATGCATTTTTGAGTTAATTTTCTTTCTATATGTCCTCTATCATCAGAAACATGGCACAGAATGTGTTAAAAACACCAGAAACATTATTTTAATCAGAGTAGGTCTGTAGAGGGAGAATATGAAATTGAATATTTTTAAAAATGTTGTTGATTTAAAGACAGTCTACTAATACTGTCACATTAATGTGAAGCAAAGGGTTTTGTGCCTTTTTCTTGTATAATTAAGCCGCTTTACAGTGGATTAATCTACATGATTTTTGTCACTGGGTCTTAAATATCCTCTTCTAAATCTTTTCTCAAAACTTGTAGAGTTTTCTTGTGATCTCCCTTTCCTTTCTCTTTCTCCCCTTTTCTTCCTCCCCACCATCCCTGTCCTTTCCTGAAGTGACTCACAGCACTGTCTTCTGTCTGCATGAGGAATAACTTCATGCTGAGCATCCACATCACTGAAAAACACTTGTAGCTCATTGAATTCTTCATGGATCCACGTCTAAACGAGTCCATCGCTGCTAACCTGAGGATCCATCAATGGCCTACATCTGTGCTGTAAGCAGATGATGGGATGTTTTTACATAATCCAGGGTTTGTGCTGATCCTGTTTGATGAGCTAAATATTTAGATCCCATTTAACCCTGGTTTTCCTGGTCATGAAACCTTTTTAAATGTTTTACTATATACAGTAAAGGAAGACTTTGGTTTGTCCTCCTGCTATAATATGATCCAAATATTTGTGTTTTTCCTTACTGACCTAATCTTATTTGGAGCTTGTAACTCGGTTGAAATGATTTAAAATCGATACAAAACGGATAAATGTGTATAAAATGCTGAAAGCTTCAGTTTAATCTTGATGATAACAAATACAGTGATTGTTTAAAGACCCACTCTGATGAGAATCATGTTTTTGTGTTTTTAGCATGTTCTAGAAGCAATCTTCTCTTTTTGGAGACATTTATAAAGAAATTGAGCTTAAAGTTTTATTTCTGAGTATTTCTTTATTCAAATTCTTTTGAATCAAAGTTGTTTGAAAAAGCCTCTATGTGGGACATATGACCTACAACGGCGTCCCACAAGTTCTCTGCTCTTCTCCATTTTGATGCATCCACTTGCAGACAAACACATCCATGAACGTCTTTGTTTTCCTTGTATGAGCTGGATTCTGGATCTAAACTGTAAAGCTGGATAGCTCTGATATAGCTCACCATTTTTGTTGCACCGCTGATTGTAGATTGGGGATGTGAGGGGCTGTAAGCAAGCAGGAGAACATTTAAGCAAAGGAATGATGGGAAATGTGTGGAGGCTTAATTCATGCCAACTGTCCCGCCCACAAATCAGATATAAATTTCTAATAAAATCCTGTCGCTCTGCAGAAACTGTGTACTAGAAAATGGCACAGGTTTTATTTATTTTGGCTAAAAACAGCAAAATCATATTTAAAAGACCACAGGAAACACTAACAATAGGTCAACAGACGACTGGAGTGGGACTTTAAATAATATAAGGACTCCTTGAGAGCCTGCGTGCTGATGATGATGTCTGAAGAGTGTGAGGGCATTCATGTAGACGTAGAGTGGTGGACCCAGATCAGAAGCTTGCAGGTTTGGTTCCTGCTTTGTCTCCTCATGTGTCGGATGTATCGCTGAGCCTGACAGTGCAGATGGTCTGGCTTGTGCCTCGCTGTGTGTGAGCAGGATCGTGACTACAAAGCAGTTTGGGTCTCATTTTGTTCTCATTTGTTAGGGCTAATGGACTATTAAAATAATCGCCGACAAATTTAATAGTGGATTAGTCGTTACTTTATGTTATATGGAGTCAGAGTGTAGTAAAGTTGAACAAAATTGTGAGCGTTCAGCACCAAAAAATTAACTTTTTTCATTATTTGAGTCAGTGAGACCAAAACGTTATCTTTGGTGAAAAATAGTTCCTTGTATTTTTAGATGTCGACCTCATTAAAGAGATCAGGAATATACTTTCAGTCAAACTCATTTTGACAGGTGACCTTTCACCCTATTTACCCTTTATATATAAAATGGATATTAAATTGCCATGTCATCTTAAGGGGCGGGGCACCTGTCAAAATGAGTTTGATGGATGGTGTATTCCTGATCTCTCTCATTTGATTTAATCTTGTTTTAATACTAGAATCTAATG
>NC_050520.1:13912004-13912220 GCF_002922805.2 Oryzias melastigma
GTCACGCACCGGAACTATGGGCGCACGCTGCGTCGGACTTTTAATAGCGATGCACGCGCTCATTCGGGAGAAGCACCGGTGAGATACGGGCTCTGTAGCGCGTGTGTGAAGCATGTCTACCTGTCAGGATTTATCATCCATCTGTAGGAGATCCACCCGGTAAGAAGTGACTTTGTCTGAGCGCTAGAATGTCAGCGATCACTTACTTCCTGTTTG
>NC_050520.1:13912499-13922290 GCF_002922805.2 Oryzias melastigma
GCTGGTACCAGTTAGCTGTCAGCATAAGTGGTGTTAACGTAGCTCAGCCTCCTGCTGCTCATTGGAAACACATGGACGTGCTGAATGTAGACGTTCATGTTGAGGGAATGTGTGTATTTTTGGTTGAAAACCATGGTGATTGGCTTCACAGCTGAAGGAGAATCGGCCTCCTCTTTCAGAAACGCTGCCAGGAGCAGCTTCTGTGGGGGCGAAGCAGGCTGAGCGTTTCAGACCAGAACTTTGGCAAACCTACTGGGACTCTGCTTGAGAACTGTAAGCAAAAATCTGGTTCTGTAAATGACTGGCTCCTGCACACAGGATTGTGTCTTAAATCCTTTGCAAAGTGAAGTCACTGAGGAACAAAAGCTCTTCTGCTTAATGATGCAAAACTCTGGCTGTGTCCAAACCCTCCCCCTACTCACTATAGTGCACTATATTATGCATTTTATAGTGTGTTCGCCATTTTCTAGTGCTGTCCGAATATTTTAATTCCAAAATCAAGTGCATTAGAAATTTTCTAGAAATCTTTACAAAAAACTAGCATGGATTGGTGCTCACTAGATTACAAAATATAGACCACAATGCATTGCTGTCAAACAATTTAGCACAAAAAATGTGTTTAAATGTAATTTTTGAATAAACATCCACATTTTCACCATCAGAACACAGTGGAGTCATAAATAAACGCCGTAAAATGTTCGTATTTTGACTTTGTGAAATCGGTGACGTCATATGAGTATTGTGTCCAAATTGCTTTCAAAATCCAGAGCACTTTCTAGTCCTACACCATTTAGTTTTTTAGTAGTTAGAGATTAGGGTGGGAATTCAGACATAACTTTTGATTTTGAATGAAAAATCCAGCTAACACTTTCATAAAAGCAGAAATCTGCTCTCTTTTCCATTGATCTTTTATATCATTCAAATAAAGCAAAATCCAGTTTAACCACATTTGTTACGTGAACTTGAAAATGTATTTGTTTTTTATTATTCTGAAAAGCTTTCTTTGCTTTTATTATAAGGCTTCTCACTCCATTTCTGATATTTCTGTTTTGTTTTTGTTTTTTTATCTTGTCCTGTCTTTTTAAATCAATGTTTACCACACGTCCGGGTTTTTTTTAGTCAAACCTTTATTAAGTCACGTTTAGTTACATTACATTTTAGTTACTTTTTTCAGTTTTTTTTATTTTTCTACATAATATATAACCCAGAGCAGTTTGTGCTCTTTACACAAATATGTTTATGGATCTGTTTGTCTGTAAGTGAATGCATCAGAATGGAGTGGAGCAAGGAGCTGAGCTTGTGACCCGAACATCGTATTTTCTGTTATAGTTTCTAATGCAAACAGCATTTTTCCCTTCTTCTCCTGATTCACAACAAATTGACACAAAGAATATGTTAAAACACAGAAAAAACCATTTTCATCAGAGTGGATCTTCTTTAATCACAGAAGCAACTCTCCATCCATCCATGTTGTCACTTTTCAGCTTGTTTCCTATCCTGCCCAGTTACCTCTCGCTCTTCAACGTGGAACGTGTCAAGGTCAACAAGTCTTTGCTCATTTTTGTTTATAACATTTGAATCAATCACAGATCTTCATAACAAAACGTGTTGTGACTACATAAAGAAGTGTTCATTGCTTGAGTTTTTATTCCAGTGGAATCCTAAAAATACACAGCAGTAGCTGAAATCTGTATTCATGGAGAAAAGAAATGGGGTCAGAAGAATCAGAGCGTGCATATGATTCCGTGTAGATCTAATATGATTAATGTACATGAATTTAGTTGGAAGTAAAAAAAACTAGCTGCACGTATGTGTGGGGGTGCGTGTTGCTCTGCCCTCGCCTCAGGCCAGAGAAGGCAGCTCTCCAAGTAGGTCAGCGCTCACAGGCCATCAGAGGTCTGACGGAAAAGAAGGGGCATGAAGAAGAGATATGAGGAGGACACAACGCCATGGAACGTGCAAGAGAAAATGACTATATCTTCAGTGTCTGGAGTCCTAATGAGATATCTCTGTAAGCAAATCAGTGGTAACAGACAGAAAGAATGAGAAGTGTTTTACTCAAATACCAGCACACTGCTGCAGCTTTGGACATAGATCATTCGCCTTCACCAAAATGTTAGCTGGTCTCCACTTCTGTCAGTAATGGTTTCAAAAATACAACCTTAAAAAGCTTTTTTTTTCTGGATTTACTCCCAATCTAACAAGAATTCTGCCAAAATGGCACAACCCTCTAAAGGAGTGCAGTATCTGTTGAAGTAGCTTCAGGTTCAGCTTTTATGCACAAACAAAACAGAATGGTGTTTTTTAGAAGTAGAGGCTGGCATTTATACTTAGAAACGTATTGCTGTTATGCATGTTGTGCATTTTGTCACCACAGATTCTATATGAAGCTCTTGCTTGTGTATGTACACGTTTATGTTTGGGGTTAGTCAGTGAGGCTGGTGAGACGCCTGGAAGTCCAGAGATGTCGCACTTAACCACGACTGATAGAGAATTATAGATTACACCATTCTTCATCACAGCTAAAGGCAGGCCTTGTGAAAGCGGCTCATCTGTCTGCTTTCATTTCACAGCAACACAGTTTTTCTCCCATTCTGTTTTTTGCCACCACTCCGTTTCTGTCACTGCTTACCTGCTCACCGCTGCTCTGACCTCTCTTTATTGGTGCCACATGTTTATAGTTGGGTCTGTAACCAGTTCAGACCTAAAGTAATTTAATTTAATCAATTTAGGATGGGTGAGGTTGCCTATCCCAACACATTTCATGCAAACGGGTCCTTGTGTAAAGTAGCCATGCCGAATACCCCCATCTAAAAGCAGATACGTGGGAATTATGGGTAAAATCGTGTTGTGTGTCCTGACTGTAAGCTGATGTTGGAGCTCCGCCTGTGAATGTAGGGCTCTGAGTCGGGGATAGACAGGCACACACTTGGGTGTCAGTGTGTTTCTTGTCATCCGCGGGCATGAATGAGTTCATACTGACCTACATTGTGCTCCAGCAAACACACAGATGTTGGTTGTTTCATTCTTGTGAGCGTAGTAAAACTGGACTTTAGGCTGAATGCCAAACAGCTCAAGTCTGGTTTGTTTAAATCCGTATTAACTCTTTTAAAGCTCTTTCCTGAAGCAAAGCTTTGTCCAAACGTCTTTACTTTCCTAATTTCAGTCAACTAAAAATTTGTTTTAGAGGGGCGATACCATGTTTTTCTTAAGCCTTTCAGAGTGAACTATATCCATGAATGATTATATATTGCCTTTTTAACACTAAAAAACTAATTATTTATGAAATATAAATTATTTTCATGAGTTTTTTTCCCACTTGGAAGCAAAACAACTCAATTCCTGAAGCTCCGCCTGCCGCTGTCTTTGGGTGCCGCCCATTTCATGATGTCATCATTGAGCTGGCAGCGTGTCTTCCTTTCTCCCACGAAAATAAACATCCAATTTTTTCAAAGATGGATGCACATACCATCTGCCTTTAGTAGGCCTGGCCATCGCCACACTGGTTCACAACACAAATACACTCGGGGTCTGCATCGCTTATCCAATCCCCACGGCTAAATCAAAGAACACCTGTTTTGGATGACACAGTATTCTGCAGCTACAATGAAAGTTTTTTGCTGATCACCACTAGCTCCATGGAGAAATTGGGTGTTGGTGGCGGTGCTGACTTTTTCTGAAAGAGGCTGTCTCACTATGTGACATCAGATGGTGAGGAGACACTTGTTTTCGTGGGTGGTTTTCGCTGGTACTGGAAGCGCAGGTTATTGGTGGATTACTCAGAAATGCTTGAACGGATCAAAAGGGGGTTCTTTATGGTGAGGATTGAAGACTTCAAAGGTTAAAATGTTGTTTTTTCATGGTATGGCCCCTTTAAGGATTGTTTGATCAAACACAGTTTTCTCTGCTTTGCTTTATTGCTTCCATGTGAAGGATATGGTACTTCTGTAAAAAAGAAAAAAAAAAAAAAACGGCTGCACTTGTTGCAATGTCTTTCACTTCTCTCCTTCTCTCAATGAACTGACAGTAAAAGCTTGCTGTCTTCCTAGAAACACATAAAACCTGTTTGACTTTATTGATCATTTAAACTCACCAACAATTGTAAATTGTTTTTATTTAAAGGAAAATCATCATAATGAATAATCAATATTACATTTTCCAAGTAAAGCTTAATTTTTTAATACTGTTTCTAATGTAAAAAGATACAGAGATATCAATGGTTTCTTGATGCGTGAAATGTATTCACAGATTCTTGTGACTGAAATGTATCCGTTTCCTCCCTACAGTCTTCAGACAAGCAACAGGCTCTGGAGGAAACCAAGAACTACACCACCCAATCTCTGGCAAGCGTGGCTTACCTCATCAACACGCTGGCCAATAATGTGCTGCAGATGCTGGACATCCAGGCTTCACAGCTCCGCCGCATGGAGAGCTCTGTCAACCACATTTCACAGGTTAGAGCACCTCTAATCTACCACACGATGAACCGGTCCGACATCAGTCCAACATCTGACAGGTCACAGTTTGTGGTGCAACACTGGCTCTGTAATGTTACATAGAGGCTCCTAAAAACACAGTGGATTCAGTATTATTAGATTTAGAAAAAAACATTTTTATTGATGTCCTATGAATAAGTTTCTTGTATTTATCCAGCCTCCATCCACAATCTTCTTCTAAAGAGGCCCAGTGGTTCTACACATTCTTTAGTCCTTATAGATTACTTAAAAAAAGAAGTTCACTCAATAAAAGAGTTAGTATTTCCTTTTTTGTGAAACCACTGCTGAAGTAAAGTGCTTTACGGCTCCAATAATGAAACATAATGTTGGTTCTTTTTTTATTGTAAATATTTTTCTTAGTAAACAGACTTTTGACTCATAAATGAGTTATTATTTTTGTGGTGGCCCTAATCCTCCATCATAAGAAACAAACAACAAAGCAGATTTTTAATCAAATTTAATAGAGCTTGAAAAGGCAAAAAATGAAAAGGCTAATTCTGGTTGAATTCTTTAAAGACAATGTCAGATTTGATCTGTAGTCTCTTAATTAATGACAGGCAGTGAAGCAATGGTGCACAACTGATTTAAGCAGAGCATGGAAAAGGTGCACCAGCACATGCACATGATCTCATTCTAAGCTTATCAGTATAGAAAGAAACAACAGCCATCTCCACTAATATTTCTTTTTCTCCACTAATAACTGTTAAGAGCATGTTAATAACAGTGTTGTTTTCTCCAGAAAAAAGAAAAACATTTATTGCTCGTGGATTACTGAATGTTGCTAACGTTTTTCCTGGATAGTAATTTATTTTTTACCAGTATGATGAACTTAACACAATATCTGCTTGAGTTAGAGCAGGGGTGTCGAACTCCATCGCACAGGGGGCCAAAATCCAAAACACACCTTAGGTCACGGACTGAACAGGATAAACATTTATTGAACACTCTAAAGCTAAGTTTTAAAACTTTAAAAACGTAACATTTAACATAACTATGAATACAAACAGGCAGGAATATTATTCCAGAATAAACAACTTAAACCTTAAATAACTTTCAATATTTTACTGTCCATAAAAATGTATTTTGTGAAAATGATTCAAGTTAGAAATAAGCTCAAGATAACATCGGACCATTAACAAAATGATCTGGAGTGCCGGATATAATTACCCAGAGGGCCGGATCCGGCCCCCGGGCCTTGACTTTGACACTTAGAGCATGATTAACCCTTCCTCTCTCTTTGGGTCCAGATGACTCCACCCACATATTGATGTGTGATTCCTTCCATGACAAATGTGGACAAAGGTGGACAGGATTTTATGTCTGCTATGGACAAGCCAAGGAGAGCGGAAGGGTTACAGGAGAAGCTGGTTGCAAAAAACAGTTCATCTTTCAAAGCTCATAACTTTGCCTCAGTTTGTCATTATTATGAAGGACCTGGAAACAAAAACACTAACATGTTGCTGTTTTTAATCAATTCATTAGTTTTATTTAATCATATTTATTTATTTTTTAGCGTACTATAATTCTGTGTAATATCTTGGGTGTGTGTAACTTTTGCCTCTTGACCAGGATTCCCTTGAAAAAGAGATCAGTGGATCATAATGGGATTTTTTTTTCCTGGTTAGATAATGGTCAAATACATAAATTATTGCTGATCTTGTGTTTTTTATTTCTCTTCAAATCTCCAACCAACTGTTATGCTACTGATCTCAAAATCTGAAGAATATATTGTGTGTGATGAACAGCGTGGAGGGTGGTGGATTTACATCTCCACACTGGAGGACGACTTCTTCACCACTTTAGCCAAAGCAGCGTTGGAACATTTATGAAAACTTGATGCCAGCTGAGCGTCTGCAGCGTGTTCGCTGCGCGTGATGTGGTACATGACTATGTCATTCTTAGTCACACTGGGCGTAGTTTCATTTGTTTTTCTCTGCGGACATTACATGTGCAGCAGCTCAGACTTTAGGACTTTTTACCCGGGGGTCGCCGTTTACTGGAGTGAAAATAAATCTGTCCTTCCCTGTAACGTGGGATGACCTGTGTGTTAGTTCAGTTTTTTGGTACAGTTCTTCTTATTTATATTTAGTGTAAAAGATGAGCTGCATCTGCTACTCCTCTACACCGTTATCAGTTCAAGGTTGTGCCGTTTACAGTCATGACGTTTGTCTTTTGCATCACAGTGAACAGCAGCACCCTTTGTGGAAATGCTTCAAAAAGCACCGCCCTACAAAACCTTTGTCTTAAAGTCAAAAGATCCTGGTTTCAAGAAAAAATATTTTATTTTGTATCTGGCAAAGTAAAATTATCCTACTGAGATTTGTAATTTATAATAAACTGTCTCAGTGACTAGATTTTTTTTTTCTTAACATTATTATTCTGGTAAAACCATTTTTCTTACTCCAATGGTAGATGATTTTGCTTATTTACAGAAAGCCTGCTAATGGGATAAGAGTGTTGGACTTCATTCTGTTTTTGCAGTGTGGAGTGATGAACAGTTGAAAGAAGTTTTATTCTGTAGAGCATTCTAAGTGACAATGTTGTAAATTGAACTTCCATGGATGCACAGTCCTGGAGCAAAAGCAGCCTTCCTTTGTTTCCCAGCTGCACAAATACAGTAAAAGTGCCTGTTAGTGGGATTGCACTCTATAGTTGTAGTTTGAAGCGCTGCTTATAATCTAAACAGACGTCCACAGTTGTGTAAAACAAACATTCAGCTTCAGCTTTGTGCTGCGTCTTCATCTTCCCCGACTGAGGCTGGCACGCCGCTCACGTCTGTGTGATGGACAGTCTTAATCTGATGAAGGCTGAAATCTTCCTCTGTGACTGTGCGCTCACAGGAAGAACATTTTGGTTTTCAGAGATACAGAGAGTCCATTCAAAGCAGCAATAATGACATGCTTCTCCCTCTGTGAAGGCAGTGCAGGCTGTAGTTACATGTCATCACAGCTTTCTGTTCACATCTGTTGTGTATGCAGAACTTCCTCCAGTCACGAGCTCCATCAAATGTCATGCATTCATGTTAATGATGCAGAAAGGGCTTTGCATGTTGATCAGTCAAAATCTGAACAAAAAGTACTTCAGTAAATACGTCATTTTAATAAATTAACAAACTTGGTAAATTCACATTTGTGGGAAAGTCACACGTGATACATTCATGTATCTGGTAAATTCACACCCATGGGAGACACACATGCCTGCAAACTTGGTGTAAAAACAGTCATAACAGTCTGATTAAATTTTAAAATAGATGTATTTGCAAGAATAAATTCTATTTGACTTGGTTTGACTCAGTGGTTGACATATGGAAGCATCAGCCTCTCTTTTTGGGTTTTGTCTAATACGTTAATTGCCCAGTCCAAGACTTTCTGCCACTCTCCTTGTAGGTTTCACAGTTGAGAAGTTCTACACATTATTACAAGGAGAACACAGCAGTCTATCTCCACTTTCATGAAAAACATTTACAAACTGTTGAGCACAATCTGTAGCTGGGATTGGTTAGACTGATGGCGTTATGATAGATATGTTTGAGTCTCTAAACTCAACCAGTGGAGACAGTTGGAAAAGCAAAACTTGATGTTATTGGAGAAAATCGTTTGGAAAAAAGTGTGGGCATTGTTTGAAATTTACACCTGGTGCATTCATATATGTGATTGTTACACTACAAAATCCTGTAGGGACTGAAATTGTATGTATTTATATCTTACAGAAACAATCAGCTGAATGAATGGAGTGGGATTATATAAATTCACTTCTTCCCACTCCTTTTGCAACAATTGATTGTACATGAGAGAACTGGACCGAGTGAATGTGATGTCATCCATAAAAAATGAAATGAAGTCTATTCGGTTACCATTTTCCCATGATACGGGCCTCGCCACATTGGAACCAGACAACGCTAGCTAGAAGTGATTGGGCTGGGTTAGTCAACAATAGTCAGACTGATTCCTTCAATCAGACGTTTTGAACGTTTGAGGTCGGGGCCACTGGGGCCCATCGCATCCTTTTAACGAGGCATCTGATTGGTCAGTTTATAACTTGAATAACTTGCAATAAAGAAAATATTAGGATTAGTCCTAGTCTGGGCTTGTGGAGAAGCTTTTGGACTGAACTGAAATGGGTTTAGAATCTTAGAATTGTCTGTCTCACTGTTTTCTGTCATTCACACATTAGCCAGCCTGCATTTGTTCATTTTTCCTCCTTATAGACCTGCTGTGGTCTTAACTCATGTTTGCGTTACTGATGACCTCTGGTTGAAAACCTCACCATTTAAATGAGAACTCTCTGGATGAAACCCATTTCCCACTTTGAATGCTAGTTTGAACTGTAAAAAATCCCTCTTCTTCAGAGTATAAACCAGGAATTCCTCGTAGAAAACGTGTTTTTCCTACTGGCTCCAGGCTTCAGCACAGGTTGTCATCCATATTCAAATTCCTCCAAAAATACCCACAGTGGGCGAACACAGATGATCATGAAATGTGCATCTGAATCCTTTACTGGGTTTACTATTCTTCAGCTCATATGTGGGGTTATAAAGAATCTTGAAAAAGATAGTTTGAAACAGTAGCAAACTGCTTTAGAGCTTTAAACGAAATATTGTTTTTCTACAGGACTAAGGACATAGACTGACAGACTAACAATAAATTAAATTAAAATGTTTCTGTAGAGAGACTTTCTAAATGTTGTGTTGGCAGGAATGGTTCTTCTCATGGTACTGCTGCGATCAGGAAACAGTCCTGGACTTTACAGGAAAAACATTTAAGTCATCTGGAATGGGATCAGAGGTCTATAACTTTGGGCCCTACTGCAGTGACATGATGATCAAGGAAAAGTTTGAACGTTGGTCTTTAACGTTCACTCTTTTTTTTTCCCAGACGGTTGACATTCACAAGGAAAAGGTGGCGAGAAGAGAGATTGGTATCCTGACCACCAACAAGAACACCTGTCGCTCTCATAAAATCGTGGCACCCTCTAACCCCGAGAGGCCTGTGCGGTACATCAGAAAGCCTATTGACTACAACGTGCTGGACGACATCGGACATGGAGTCAAGGTAAGTCAGCGCTCTAAATGAAATATAGATTTAAAACGGTGAAGTTGGCAAATACTTCAAAGAAAATGAAGGAAAGCAAATCCATCCATCCATCTTCTTGTCCGCTTCTTCCCTTTCGGGGTCGCGGGGGTGCCGGAGCCTAACCCGGCTACTGATTGGCGAAGGCGGGGTTCACCCTGGACAGGTCTCCAGTCTGTCACAGGGCCTCAATCACACACACATTCACTCTCACATTCACACCTAG
>NC_050520.1:13927760-13929601 GCF_002922805.2 Oryzias melastigma
AGCAATTGAGATTTATTTACCATGTATGTAATCCAAAAATAATAAAAGTTTTAGTTTCATTTGAAAATGTGGTAAAGGGTGTTTTTTAAATTAATTTTTATTATTTAGCACTTTGAGATGTTTTTAATAGTGAAAGGACTTTACTAAACTATCAGTCATTCATGCTATTAAACTTCATCAGTCTCCCTCATTTCTGGTCTTGGGTGACAAACATTTACAAGATCTGTTTTATGGATTTTAGCACAGAGGCAAAATAAAAACTCAGATATTTAGAAGCTGTTCATTTGACAGCAATGCATTACCTGTAGCAGTAGAAGGTGCAATTTTTGCACTATTTACAGATTAATCTTAATGGATAATAATTATTTAATTTGAATAAATATAAATATTTGTTCAAAATGTGTTCACTTCTTTCAAATAAATCATTATAATTCCATGTTTGCCAATTTTAATTTATTTGAAAGAAATCGTGATAAAACTGAAATCGTGAAATAAAATTGAAAAAAAATCATGATTTTCTTTTTTTAACCATATTGCCCAGCCCTATGTTAAAGTGTCTGCTTCGTTCTGTGTAACAATAGACAACTTCTGGAAATCAAACTGAAATTTAACAAATGTAAATGTTTTGTAGGGGAATGGCCAGCAAAACATGAAACTAGGAGGGAGCTTGTCCCGCACCACCCCACCCACACAAAAACCACCCAGCCCTCCAAGGGCAGGCAAAGGGATCTTGGGGTAAGTTCTCCGATCAGCACTGCCCTTTAAGCCTGTACATCCTCTCTGTCTGACTCATCTGTTAACATCTGTTCTCTACCTGTTTTAGATGAATGTGTTCTCACTGCACCTCCAGTGTCCCCTTGAAGCTTTTTTCAAATATGAAATGCTTTAAATTAATAAAGAAATGTCAGGATTTATAACGTAAAAGATGTGAATGAGTCAAATCTAAACCTTAACAGGTCTATCGAAGAGTCTTTGAAAAAAATGTACTGTTTTTTTTGTAGTAAAGTTATTGTTTTGACGAACACACTCTAATACACTGATTGCATTAAGGAATATCATCATTGTCTCTCTATCCCTCTTTCTTGGAGCATGTAGGTCATCCAGCTGGATCTGTCTTTCTTCACATCCTTTTCTTAATTTAACAACTTCTAGAGTCATCTGTTTTTCTTGCTTAATTTACATTTATCATCCTGTTATCTTTCCTGACCTCCATTCTCTTTTATCGCATCAGTCATCTGTTTGGAGATCCAAATTATTGGATCACCAGTGGGAAAGTGAAGGAAACTGAGAGCTCTAGAGCCGTGTTTGGTCACCATTACACCATTTTAGTCTTGTTATAGGCGAGCTGGATTGAACATGAGGTAATTCCGAGCAGTACTCGGATTACTCTGTACTTGCTCACATGCAGCCAGGTTTACTGGTTTTCCAAGGCCTATCTGGCCTGGGACCATCTTACCCGTCTGTTGGCTGTTTGGGGGTTCCTGTCCATTCCTGGCAACCTGCTGATCAACCGGCTGTTGTGTCCGCAATCAATACTGTAGATGGACTCTTTTTCTCCTGTAAACGCATTGGACCACAGTCATAGGACCAATCACTGGGGGCTCCCACTAAAGGGTTCTACACACATTTATCCTGATGGTCACCAATGTCAGATCCTCTGCAAAACCCAGACTTAAACTTAAAGTCTGATTGCAGGCTTGTTCCAAGTCTGTGACTGCAGGAAAGAAGGAACAGAAGCTTCCTAGCAGTTGGCTGGAAGTAAGCTATGTTAACAAGCCAAATACGCCAGAGTCTCTATACACACTCGCACACAACACGTACAAACACACACACTCACACCA